>NW_005871431.1:112136-117651 GCF_000147115.1 Myotis lucifugus | reverse complement strand
ATGGGGCTCCGGGCAGAGCACACGCGCGGGGCGGGGCGGGTGCCGTTCACATGGGCGCCGGCCAACCTTTGCCTGGGGCGCTCGGGCGGGTCCTGCGCGCCTTGCAGGTGCGGGCGCTGCCGAAGGTAGGTGCCCGCGGGCGCCCTGTTGCCGGAGAGCCCGCCTTCCTTTGCTAGAGGACTCTCTGTGCCCCAAGGCACTGCACCCCTGTGCCCGCCCCAGGGCCGGGGTCTCTACCCCCGAGACTCCTTGAGACCTGGCCTGCCTTCGGACTCCGGTCCCCGTGGGCCCCTGGGGAGGTCAAGGGCACCCACATCCCCCAGACGGAGTGCGCTGGAGCCCGAGATTGCGCCACGTGGGCGGTGCTTCCCGGTTTGGGCTGGTTTCCACTGGCCAGAGCCCTCGGAGGTGAAGAGCCTCCCTCTTCTGGGTGCCGGGCGCCCTGTCCTGTGGGCTCCCAGAGGAGCCCAGCGTGCTCAGTTCCAAAGCTATCCTGTCCCCGCGGCCCTTCCTTCATTCTTTTTCCTTTGGAGCTGAAGGAGCCCTCCGGTTTTCCCGTGCGGTTTCTCATGATAAATGGGCAGGGGGCTGAGTGGACCCCGTGGAGTCGCCCGCCCAAGTCTAAACGGGGACCCCTCCTAAGTCCCTGGTTGGCTGTGGAACTTCAGGACAATTGCATGAGCTTTTCAGGTGGGAAAGGGGGCGAACTGATCCCTTTTGCCATGCACTGGCCCCTACCCTAGTGTCCACCGCCATCCTCACCGATTTTAGGTCTGCCCTCCACCATGTAGCTCCTCAGCTGAATCGTCCACCTCCAGTCACTTCTCTCCACCTGCCTCCCTGGCAGGTACCCCTCCCCCAGTTAAAGCCCTCACTCCCCGCTGGCCAATGTGGCTCAGTTGGAGCACCATCCAGTGCACCGAAGGGTCACAGGTTGTCAGGGCACATACCAGGATTTTGGATTTGATCCTTGGTTGGGGTGTGAAGGGAGGCAATGTTGGTTTCTCTCTCTCTCTCAAATCAATAAACATATCCTTGGGTGAGGATTGAAAAAAAAACAAAACCCCTCACTCCCCTGCCTTGGTCCTTGTGCCTGACCCTTCCCCACCCTCACCCCCAGGCCACATCCAGCCCAAGTTCCTCTGGCTGGTACCAGATCTGAGCTGGCCCTGCTATTAATGCATGTTGAATGAGTGATCCGAGGAAGTTAGAGATCTAATCCCAGGGCTCAAACTGTTCCCTCGGACTCAGAGGCTATGAATGGTGTCCAGGTTCCAAGGTGGGGTAGAGATGAGGGAGGTTGAGTGGGGGTGTGTCTTCTGTGGTGGGCAAGTGGCCTCCAAAGACATTCATCCTCTTTGCAGGTGGGATTAAGTGAAGGCCCCTGAGATAGGGGTGATCTTAGATTCCTCGGGGAACCCAGTGTCATCACACCCTCAGAAGAGGGAGGCAGGTGGGTCAGAGTCAAAGATGGAAGATGCTGAGTTACTGGCTGTTAAAATGAAGGGGCTACAGGCCAGAGATGTAACGCCTCTAGAAGCTGGACAAGGCAGGAAACGATCCTCCATTAGTGCCTTGGAAGGACCAGCCCTGCACACTTGGGTTTAGCCCCATGAAGCCCAAGTCAGACTCCTGACCCCAGGATGAGTATGTGTGAATTAAGCCACCAAAGTTTATGGTGCTTTGTTCCAGCAGCCACAGGAGGCTCAAAGTGCGGAGGCATCCCAGGCAGGCTGAGCCGGGTGTGGGTATAGGGTGGTTCAGAGAGCTCCTCTGCCTGCCTTGGGCTGGAAGAAGCCAGGCATATTATGGTAGAGACATGGGGGTGGCTCAGGTCCCTGATGCAGATGCCCCTAAACCGTTGGCTTAGAAACCCTGGCGGAGTCTCGCTGGGGAGAAAAAAGAATTCAGGTGAGACCCTCAAGCTTGGAAAGCGTCAGGAAGGGCTCTATGATGGGACTGGGGCATCCCATTCTCACACAGAACCACTGAGTCCTTCCAGGGACCCAGGCTCTTGTCCTTTTTGAGGTCAGTGGCTGCTCAGGGCCTCTCAGTGGCCAGAGGCTGGGCACAAACACCGTGTTGGAGTCATGAAGACCCAAGTTCTTCCGAACGGTGCCCTTAGGCAAGTTGCTAACTTGAGCCTCAAGTTTTCCCTCTGGAAGCTGGAACCAGTTCCGGTGGGTGGGCAGGGCTGTCTGCAGAGTAGACAATGCATTCGGAGGGGACACTCAGAGTGGGGAGGGGGCAGGGGAGACAAAAAGAGACTCCATGTGGGGGTGAGGAGGGGGTCCAGGCCACTAAGCCTGACCTGGGGGGCAGGCAGGTGGATCAGGGTTCTCCCAGCTCTTGCACCAGCCTTGTGAGCTGACGGGCAGAAGGTCCAATTCAGGTCTCCAAGGCCAGACTCACCCAGTTCCCTGTGTGCCCACCCCTGAAAACAACCCCCCCCCCCCCCCAACATACCCACACTGGGAGCTCCAGGTGCCCCAAGGGAGTCTTGGGGACTTCAACCAGTAGGTGCGGGAGTCCCAAATCTTCTGGAAGCCTCCACATCTGGCTTTATGGCTTCCACCTTGGAGTCTGTGGGGAAATCTGCCATCCTCTGGGACAGGCCGGCCCCTCCTGATTCCGTTATCACCCAGCCCAGAATTGATGATCCACAGGATGCAGGCCTGGCGGGCCCAGGCGAGGCCCGTATTCCTCAGAAACAAACACCATTCTTCAGATTGAACCCAGGCTCCAACCATGCTCGCCCAAGATGGCTTTATTCTGTCGTCTGTCACCCACAGTAACCTCCCTGCAGCCCCTCTACTCAGACCTGAGGGGCAGAGGACTCATGGCCAAGGGACCTCAGGCCCTCCCAACAGGCACTGGGACCTGTACAGGGCAGCCTTCTTGGTTTTTTTCAACTTGACTTGGAAGGATGTGGTGTTTGACTGCACCAGCATCCTCGGAAGATCAAGATGGCAGCAACCACTCACAGCTCTGAGGGGTCCCATGTCACCCCGCACCCCTGACCTACATGCCCATACCTACACTGCCCCGGGTGTCTGGCCAAATGACTCAGCAATTAGGATCCTTGCCGACACAAGCTGTTGGTTAGGGCAGAGAGAAACCAATATTGCCTCCCTTCACACCCAACCAAGGATCAATCCCAAGGCACTAGGGCTGGAGGGGATGAGTGAAGTAACAAGATTCTGATGATCTTCGCCCCAGTGCTTCTCGGGGACCACTATTCTGGGTGTGGCACTTAGAAGTGCTTGGCCATGAAACACACCTCTAGGTAGGAACACACAGGAGCCTGGGCCCGTGGCAGCTCCAGCCAGGCCACATGACAGCTCACAGCCCAGAGTGTTGGGTATTAACTGTACCTGTTATACAAGGAAAAACTGAGGCACATAGGTCAGCCCCACTGTGCTCCTGGCTATGAGCAGTCCTCCTCAGATGCTGGTGGCTGACCCCTAGGCAGGACCCACCAGGCCACAGACAGTCAGGTTTTCAGATGAAGTCCAGATTTCACATCCTCGTCCAGCAAACACAAAAGGTAAAGAAGTTACAGGACGTCCAGCCTCGTTTGTACCACCGATTTATTGAAGGAAAACCTCTGGGCTGTGCCGCTTTCTTTCAGACACTCGAGTGTCACGGCTTTGCTCAGCTGGATGGTCACTCGGGGAACCACCCTGCAACCCTTTCTGGGAGGGCTGACAGTCTGGCCCAGAGGATTGTCCCTCACACTCAAGATCGGGAGGTAAGCCTGTTTCAAAAACCCTTTTCTGAGCTCAGGATGGTGACAGTGAGTCCAGAGGCCCAGTTGCATCCAGGAGCCATACCCCTGCAGGCAGGGTCCAGGAGCAACCAGCACTTTCAGAAGTCTGGCCCTTCAAAGAAGAGCAAACGTGGGGGTTTGCAGGGCCGGGGACCATCCTCCAGCCATGACCCTAGGTGTCCTAGTGGCCGGGGGAGTGGACATGCCTGGGAAGGGAGGAGGGCCACCTTCCCCCCAAGCCTGGTCCCATGAGGGCAAGGGCTGAGTCTGTAAGTGCCCCACACAGGCATGGCTCGGGCAGGGCCTCTGGAAGGACAGGGAGGGCCAGGCCACCCTGGGCTCCTCCAGGGAGACAGGTGCTCTCCGAGCACAGCCAATGCCCAGCGTGGAACAGGTCCAAGAACTCTTGGATTGTCTCTTCCCCCTGTGGTCACTACCCAAGCACATGCTGTAGCCTGGGGTCCACCTACACCTGCTCTACATGTGCTCCATTTCCTGGTCTTGGTCAGGCTCCTCCTCCTCATCCTCTTCATCTTCTACCTCCTCTTCCGCACCTGGCTTGTCCAACGGCGCCTCACCATCCCGGGCCAGCTCCTCCACATGGGCCAGCATGTCAGCCATCAGCGCCTCTTCCAGCCGTTTGCGAACCTGCTGTACCAGTTCCTCCTGCTTCCTGGAGACACATGGAGTGCTGACAGGGAATGTCCCTATCTCCGGGAAGACCGGGTGCGAGGCCAGGAGGATGGGATGCATAGACATACATGGGCTACTGATTTTTGGGGCCCAAGGGTCCTCCAGCCCTGGCCTGTGGCTTACACTCCCTTCTTGAGCAAGTAGCTCTGACTCAGCCTTTCAGATGGTAGACCCAGGGGCTCTGAGTGCTCACTCTATTCCTATTCCACTGGCCTCCTCACTCCCTCTTTCCACCACCCTGTCTCCCCACCTCCTGACAGGCACTCCCCAATCAGTTCTGGTCGTTCTGGTCTGCCTGATGGCTCTCCTCCTCCCAGAATAGGTGATCACCTGTCTGCTGGGCTCTTCTGGTCTAGTGCACATGTGTAAGCTCTTTTGCTAGCACTTGAGTGGGGTTTGCAAAGGGAAAAAAGACCACTGAGTGTCCAGTCCACTGCCTAGCCAGTGTCACCTGTCTTGTGGATGACAGTTTGCAGGTAGAGAATTCTAGGTGGGAAATGGCTTTCTGTCTTTTTTTTAATTTTTAATATATATTTATTGATTTCAGAGAGGAAGGGAGAGGAAGAGAGATAGAAACATCAATGATGAGGGGGAATCATTGATTGGCTGCCTCCTGCACGCCCCCTACTGGGGACAGAGCTTGCAACCCGGGCATGTGCTCTTGACTGGAATCGAACCCGGGACCCTTGAGTCCGCAGGCCGACGCTCTATACACTGAGCCAAACTGGCTAGGGCTGGCTTTCTGTCTTTTGGCAAAGAAAGCGGCTGTAGCCTGGTCTACTTGTCCATCTGCTTCCCCTCCCTGTGGCTTTTAAAATCCATCTCGTCTCAAATTCTACATTTTCACTATAACATGAATCTAACGTTTGTGTCTGTTGCCAGGTCTAATAAATGTTGGCCCTGTCCCTGTCCTGTGTGGGGGTGTCCTTTCTCTCCTTACCACTGTCTTCTCTGCACAGCTGGCTACTCGCCTCTCCAGACAGGACCAAATCCACTGCCTAACCCATGACTTTATTTTTCATTTTGGTGACTTCTAATTGTAGTTCTGCTTAG
>NW_005871431.1:106068-111174 GCF_000147115.1 Myotis lucifugus | reverse complement strand
GCCAGGAGCCACAGAGAGGGTGAGGTGGGAGAGCAGCTACCTGATGTCTTCATCAGTCACCATGAAAGCCTTGCAGAGGGGTTGGGCTGTGTTGAGCCACACTCCAGGGTTCTTCTCCACGGCAGCTGAGAGCTGGCCAGTGATGGGCATGGTGTTGGTGTGCAAGGCGCTGGCTATGGCCGAGAGCAGGGTTTCATCTGTGCAGCCGGGTCCCATTCTTGCAGGGGCGCAGGAGGTACAGTCACCACCAGGCACTGGCCTTTGTCCCTCAACCGCGGATGTTGTTCCCAAACCTCCCTTATGGGCAGGCAGTTGCTCTCACATCAGAAAAGGAACTCTACATGCTCAGGGATGGATGGTTGTGTTTATGGTGCAGGAGCAAAATCACACCCCAAATTTTTCCAGGACCCTCCAGGACAGATGCATCTTGCTGGTCCAGTGCCTCCCCCCAACCTCGCCACCTCCCCCCCCCCCCCCGATGTGTTCTGCTCTGGGTAGCTGTCTCCAGGACCAGATATCAGGTGTCTGCCCTGCTGATCCAAAGCTGGAGGTTGGAGGGTCCCTTCCTTTCTCCGGCAGGCCTGGCCCCCTTCCTAACTTCCCCTTACCCGTCCTGGGGTCTGGGTTTACCTTGCAGACCTTTAGGGAGGTCCATGGTCTTCACAAGCTCTTCAGCAATATCAAAGGCGTTCAGGCCACTCAGCTTCTTCTCCCAGAAGAGCTACCGCCGGACAGACAGATGTGAGGCCAATAAGACAGCAAGGCACCCCCATGCACAGGTGAACCATAGCCGTCTGATGACGGCTAAAGCCCGTCCACATGTACTGCAGTGGTTGGTCTCAGCATGACCTCTAACCCCTACCTTAGCTGGGTTGCTGACATCCCAGCTTGAGAAATGAGGGTGCCATGGCCCCAGCGGGATCCACACCCAGGCCCATCTTCCCAGAGCAGAGAAACGCCAACTCCAGTTTTTGGCAGGACAAAGACCCAGGATGTTAGATGTGGGGTGATGTTCCCAACAGACTGTCCCACACACCCTACCATACAGTGTGTGGATGTCTGTAAATATGTATGAAAACACCGGCAATTCTCAGTTTTTGAAAAGCAGGTTATACATCCATTATGTATGATCTTATTTAAACCCCGTTCCCCCACAAAACTTAACCATTTATTCAAGAAAACATTGGCCAGCCCAGCTGGCATAGCTCAATGGTTGAGGGTCAACCTATGAACCAGGAGGTCACAATTCAATTCCCAGTCAGGGCATATGCCTGGGTTGTGGACTTGATCCCCAATGTGGGGCGTGCAGAAGGCAGCCGATCAATGATTTTTCCTCATCATTGAGGTTTTTATCTCTCTCTCCCTCTCCCTTCCTCTCTGAAATCAATAAAAATATTTAAAAAAATAAAACATTGGCCAGAAAAAGCCCCAAGTGCCCCAGCAGCCCTCTGCATGGTGGGTGGGGCCAGGGTGGGGGCTTTGCTCCCCAAAGAACTAGGTTCTGGGTTGACTGTTCCGGACTGCACTTGGGCTGAGGGACCCAACAAATGTAGGCTCTGAAGAGTGGACTGAGCATCTTCTCTGAGGAAAACACCACATGGTGGATGATGCCGGTGCTGCAGGAGGGCCTGGAGGTCTTGGGGCCCCAGAATGGGAGGCTTTCATGGAGGATCTGGCAGTGGCATCTAGGGCTGAGGTCAAGGCTGGGGGAGGGTCAGGGTGAAGGCCGCAGAGCTCGAAGAAGCAAGGCCAAGGACAAGGAATAGACCCAGTCACCAAGCTGGGCAACCTGGTCAAGTACATGAAGATCAAGTCCCTGTAGGAGATCTGTCTCTTCTCCTGCTCATCAAGGAATTGGAGATCATTGAATTTTTCCTGGGGGTATCCTTCAAGGACAAGGTTTTGAAGATTATGCCCGTGTAAAAGCAGACACCCGCTGGCCAGAAGACCCAGTTCAAGGCATTTGTCACCATTGGGGACTACAATGGACCTGTTGGTCTGGGTGTTAGTGTTCAAAGGAAGTAGCCACTGCCATCCGTGGGGCCATCACTCTAGCCAAGCTCTCTATTATCCCTGTGGTGAGGCTACTGGGGTAACAAGATCAGCAAGCCCCACACTGTCCCCTGCAAGATGACTAGCTACTGTAGTTCTGTGCTGGTGCGCCTCAGTCCTGTCCCCAGGGGCACTGGCACAGTCTCAGCCCCTTTTCCCAAGAAGCTGCTGCTGATGGCCAATATCGACGACTGCTACACCTTGGCCAGGGGCTGCACTGTCACCCTGGGCAACTTTGCCAAAGCCACCTTTGATGCTCTCTCTAAGACCTACAGCTATCTCACCCCTGGCCTTGGGAAAGAGACTGTGTTCACCAAGTCTCCCTGTCACTGACCATCTTGTAAAGACCCCCACCAGAGTTTCTGTGCAGAGGACCCAGGCTCCAGCTGTGGCCACCACATAATTTTATGCAAGAAAAATAAATTAAGCCCGGCTGGTGAGGCTCAACGCCTGAGCGCTGACCCATGAACCAAGAGGTCGCTGGTTCGATTCCAGGTCAGGGCACATGTCTGGTTTGCAGGCTCAATCCCCAGTAGGGGGCATGCAGGAAGCACTGATCAATGTTTCTATCTCTCTATCCCTCTTCCTTTCTCTCTCTCTAAAATCAATTAAAATAGCCCTAGCCAGTTTGGCTCAGTGAATAGAGTGTCAGCCTACGGACTGAAGGGTCCTGGGTTCGATTCTGGTCAAGGGCACATGCCTGGGTTGTGGGCTCGATCCCTAGTAGGGGGTGTGCAGGAGGCACCCGATTGGTGATTCTCTCTCATCACTGATGTTTCTATCTCCCTCCCTCTCCCTTCCTCTCTGATATCAATAAAAATATATTTTAAAAATTAAAATTAAAATCAATTAAAACATATTACCAAAAGAAAGGAAAGAAAAATAAATTGATACCCTGGCTGAGTAGCTCAGTTGATTAGAGCATTGTCCTGATAAGTCAAGGTTGTGGGTTAGATCCCTGGTCAGGGCACATAAAACAATCAACCAATGAAGCATAAAATAAGTGGAACAACAAATCGATGTTTCTCTCTCTAAAATCAATCAATCAATAAAAAAGAAAAGAAAAAGAAACTGAATTAAGCCTGTTTTTTTCAAAAAGAGAGGACCCAGCTTGGAGGGAACAGTAGATTCAGGGCTGGGCCTGACCTGGCCAGGGTGCGTGCAGGGTATGTGCTCACCTGCCGGGGCTGCTCCACAGCCTTCTGGGGGTCACTCTTCACCTTGTTGCTGGGATGGTGGGAGCTCTTGGTCACTGGCTGCTTGAAGATGGATGCTGTCTGCCTGACAGGGAGGGCTGTGTTCAGGTCAGGTTTGCCCTGTGGAGACAGGAACAAGGCCACTCATGACTCTCCAGAAGCCTGACTCCTGTATTCTCCCCGTCACTGGCACACCCTGTGGCACCCAGAGACCTGCAGGAGATGCCAAGTCCAGTCCCTGCCTATTTGTTGCCCTCAGTGGGGCTCAGGACACACACTGGCCCTGTCCTTGCCTCCTGTGCTTCATTCTCTGTGAAGTACTAGCCTGGGGGCACCCTGGCTAGCTGGCTAGCAGCCAGGGCAGGGACAGGTTCAAAGTCCCACTGAACATGTGTCCATCAGACTGGGGACACACACAGGGTCACTGGGTACCCATGTGGACTGTCAGCTGTTGAAGACACTGTTCAGGGAAGGAAAGTGCAACAAGCACCAGAAGCAGCCAGAGACCTCTCAAGGGACAGAATCACGATTCCTTTTTTCTCCTTTTCTGTGGTCTCCAAATTTCCCTCAGCAAATAGTTACTTCAACACCAGAAGTAAACTCCATTTCAGTATCAGCTCTTTCCCCCACCACAGTGGGTCTGAAATGGTGAATCGCCGCCCCCCACCCCCCACCCCCGGCCACTCCATTGTGATGGGGTGGAGCAGGGCAGGGTGGCTCACCTTGACCTGGTTGGAGGAGTCATAGCGCACCCGTTGCCGGCTCTTGTTCATCTTGCTCATCAGCATCTTGCCCGTCCGGAAGTCGAAGGCCCCCAGGTCCATGGAGCCGCCCAGGTACCGCGCCAGCTGTGGCTTGCTGCGGAACTTCTTCCCACTTGGGCTGCGGCCAGAGAGGAGTCAGTGGCTGCAGGATGCGCCGGGCCACCCCACACCCCCAACTCCAGGCCCAGAGCAGAGATGAACACCCGGATCTACAGTGATGGGGCCTAGCCTTGAGAGCCCGACTGCCATTTTCAGAACATCTTGAGACTAGACCCAATGATAGCAGGTATCTGAGGGACATGCCCCGATAGCAATCTCCTTCTAGTGGTTATGGCGTTGGGGACTAGGGGCTCCTGGGGGCCAGTAAAATCTCATGTTAAGATTCGGGACCAGGACCCCAACAACTGCTCAGGCGTGACCTGTTGGGAAAGCTGGAAAGCAGGAGCTGTGATGACCTGGCTGTGAAGATTTGCATCCTGCTCAGCTCTGAGGACACAACACCCACCCCCAGGGCCACTGTGCAGCAAAGTCAACACCACTCTGCTGGACAGGACCAGCACAGGACCCAGCGTGCAGTAACAGTCCTGCCACGAAGACTCGTGCAGCCACTTTGGAAACAGTCTGGCAACTCTTCAAAGGATCAAACAGCAATCCCACCCCTAGGTATCTCCCTGAGAAATGAAAACATACATCCATGAAAACATGTAACCCAAACATTCACAGCAGCAGGATTCACAATAGGCATAAGTGGGAACAACCTAGATGTCCACCAGCTAATGAATAGACACAACATGACCCCATCCACGCGCTATTATTACTCAGCCACGAAAGGGAGGGAAGCATCGACACTACAATGTGGATGAACCTTCGAAGACAGATGCTCAGTGAGAGAAGCCAGACACAAAAGGCCACATAGTGTGATTTCATTGATGTGAAATGCCCAGAACAGGCACATCCACAAGTATAAGTAGATTTGTAGGTGCTCAGGGGTTGAAGAGTAGGATGGAGGGGTAACTGCTGGATGGGTCATGGGGGAATCTCGGAGATAAGTCTCCTAATTTGAGCAGTGCATACCTGCCTCTTCAGTCTTGTTC
>NW_005871431.1:102430-105704 GCF_000147115.1 Myotis lucifugus | reverse complement strand
CCAGCCCATGTGCCCAGGGCAATGGAAAGGCAAAGAGGGAAGGAACCCACTCGAAATACTCGCCAACATTTCTTTGCCTCCAGTCACTTCCACCCGTTGCTGTTGTCTTTAAACATGAATGAGAACAGGGAGATCAAAACACAGAGCCCAGCTGGTGTGGCTCTGTGGCTGAGCATCCACCTATGAACCAGGTCACGGTTTGATTCCCCGTCAGGGCACATGCCCAGGTTGCAGACTCGATCCCCAGTGGGGGGCGTGCAAGAGGCAGCCAATCGATGATTCTCTCATCATTGATGTTTCTCTCTCTCTCTCTCCCTTCCTCTCTGAAATCAAGAAAAAAAATATTTTTAAAATAAAACACAATGCACAGGTTAGCAGTTGCTCAGGGCTGGGGATAGGGGAATAGGGCATTGGGGTTCCTTTGGGGGTGATGAAAATGTCCTAAAATTGACTGTGGTGACGGCTGTATCTTTGAATATACCAAAACTGTACACTTTAAATGGGTGACTTGTGTGGTGTGCATACCCTATCTCAATAAAGCTGTTTAAAACAAGTGCCAGGAGCTCAGAGAGGGAATGGGGAGCGATGCTAATAGGTAGAGGGCTTTGATTTGGGATGAGAATGTCTGGAACTAGAACGGTGATGGTTGCACAATGTTGTGAAATGTACTAAAAATTGCCAAATTGTAAGCTTTTAAAGGGTGAATTGTATGGAATGTGAAATTATATCTCAATTTTCAAAACAGGTTTTGCAGATCTGTACTGACAGATTAAGACATCCCTGACATTTAGTGAGAAAACAAATGAGCCCTCAGCCCTTCTCTGGAGGCAGCCTACCTGGGAGCCCCGCTGGTTGTGGGACGGGAGCCTGTGCCCAGTGTGGAGCCTGGGGGTCTGAAGAGAGGCAAAAAGACAGACACTTGCCTCAGACCTGGTCCTTCCCTATACCTTTGCTTCTCATCAGTAGATGAGTCTGCTGCTCTGGTTTTCCTAAGTCTACTTCTACTTTCAAATGAGATCTTTTGGAAAAATCCTCTCAAAAAATTATTCGTTAGGTCAGGGAATTAACTTCCCTCAAGTCCTCAGTTTCCTGCCTGGATAGAAATGTCAAGCAGGGACTGTTTTCACAAAGAAAACACGGGGCAGCCAGATGTCCTACTCCATAACCCCCAGTCTCCGCAGACTCTGGGAGTGAAGTTCGGACAGATCATCAAGATGGAGGGTTGGGTGGATGAGCCCCCAAGGGATGGCCCATAGGGTCACTCCCTCTCCTGCAATGCAATTCTTCAAAGGAGACACTTACTCACTACCACTCTTTGGAGGAAGACAAGAATTCAAGGCCTGCGTGCCCCTAGGGCAGTGATGGCGAACCTTTTGAGCTCGGCGTCAGCATTTTGAAAAACCCTAACTTAACTCTGGTGCCGTGTCATATATAGAAATTTTTTGATATCTGCAACCATAGTAAAACAAAGACTTATATTTTTGATATTTATTTTATATATTTAAATGCCATTTAACGAAGAAAAATCAACCAAAAAAGAGTTCGCGTGTCATAGGTTCGCCATCACTGCCCTAGGGGCAGGGCTAGAACTCAGGGCCAGGTCTAATCTGACTCCTCAGCCCCCCACTGCATTAAGACAATCAGGAAAGTCTACCCATGCTCCTCCCCAGTAGCTTGGTTCAGAAGGGGTCTCCAGAGGGTGGTGAGGGGGCCAGGAACTCACATTCCAGGAAAATACCATGGTTCCCCATCACATCCTCCCTAGATCTCCCACCACTGGAGAAAGGGGGACAACTGTCGGGTCACTCAGGCCAGAGACCTGCAATGAAGCTGGACTCCGTGCCCCCTCCTCTCCCATCTCAGGCCCTCACCTCTTCAGTGCAGCCATGGGAAACCTGAAGTTGCATCTGTCCAGCCCGTTTTGGAGCTTTCCTCCACCCCCAGACCCCTATGTTCGGGCCGGGGCCTCACTCAGCTGAAACTCTGACATGCTCCCAGGCAGGAGGGGATGAGGATGCTCTAGCCATGCTGGCCTTGGTTCAGCTCCTGAGCTGCAGACTGCTCTCTGCTACCACAGGCCTCTGCACAGGCTCCTGGTGTTCCCACTGCCTGGACTGCTCTTCCTCCCAGCTTCACTGTTAGGGCTCAGCTAGACATCACCTCCTCAGATAGGCCCTCCAACCTGCCCCAGCCTCTGCCAGGCACCCCTACCACCAGCCCTCACAGATCCTGCACTTCTCAGCATGTCACCACCTAAAACCCAGGAGTAACAGGGTGAGGGCTGGTGCCTCAGCTGTCACCTGGAAGGGGAGGGCTGGGGTCTTACTCCCAGCTGAATGGCCAGGACCCAGCAATGCCAGACACCTAGCAGATGCTGCCGAGATGTTAAATTAACAAAGGACTAGAAACAGAGACACCTGCCTCGGTCCTTGGATCTAAAAGCAAGCAAGCACACAAGCATGCTTGGAATTAAATGAGGCACATGGTCCTACGCTGAAGCCTCCCCACTGACCCAGGACAGAACTAAAAGGATTTAGGTTTTCTAAAGAGCCTGTGAGGGAGTGATCTCACCGTAAATGACAGCAGAGGAGAATGCACATGTGTCCCTAAGAAACACTTTTGCAGCGTCACTATGTCAATGAGTAAGTTAACGGTTCCAGCCAATTCTGTATACTACGTTTGGAAGCCCACAGCTTCGCTCCCATCGCTGCCCTGCACTTTTGGGAAACCGGAAACCAGAGTCTGAGCTTGTCCTGGACCAGTCACTATCCTTGCCCTGCTCACTTCCCTCCTTCTTCCAAAAAGGGGCTAGCAAAAGCCTAGCTCTCCCCCTCCCCCCAAGTGCTGGAGGATGGAGCATTGGTTCTGCTTTTCCTTGGCCTCACCCAGCCAGTTTCTGGGCCCACAACCAGGCTGCATACCCCCCAGCACCAGCTGGCATTCAACAGGAGGCAGGTGTCCTGCCGGCTCTTTCATCAGGGACCTGAAGCAAAGGGGAGGGAACCGTCAAAGCTGGCTCAGAAACAAAAGCTCCTTCTAGCAGTCAGGGGGGAAAGAGGGAGAAGGCGCACAGCAGGTGGCCCACTGTCTGGGAAGGGGCTTCAAGCCTCCCACTAATTCTTTGTTCCACGGAGGGGGTTCGGCCCCATTTGGCCACTTCTCCCGGGCTAAGGGCAGCCCCTGCTTCCAATACTGGGGAGGGGGACTCTGAAAACCTCGGACCACCACCCACAGGCTGGGCTCTGTTTGTGCGGGGTTCATAAAGTCTCGTGTC
>NW_005871431.1:74964-101338 GCF_000147115.1 Myotis lucifugus | reverse complement strand
GTCACCACGACCCCGCCTGCGTCCCGGATGCCAGCCCGGCGGCGGGCCTCTACGCCAATGCCTCCCGGTTTCACGGCGTCCAGCCTCTTCACCGGGGTCCACATCCCGGGCCGTGGCCGTGGGCCACCCCCCTGCACACCCCGGGTCCCACCCAGCGCTTTTCCGACGTCTCCGAATCCGGCCGTGCGCCTCCTCCTCCCCGCCTCCACCTGAGTCCGGCCACCGTCTGTGGGTTGGGGGTCTCGCCCTCCTCTGTCCCCCTCCCATAACCTCCTCCCACCCCCGGCCAGAGGGTCCAGGTGGCGCTGCCCGGCAGTCCCTCTCGTGGCTTCACTGTTTCCCCGGAGCAGAGCCTGGCCGGCCGGGCAGGCGTTGAGACTGCAGGAGTGGACGGCGGTGGGTGGCGGGCGCCAGGGGCCGGCTGGACCTCCTGCCTGCCCCCCCGGAGTCCTGGGGTGAGTGGGAGGGCGAGTGAGAAGGCCCCAGACTCCACCCAGGGAGGGCAAGAGGGGTGGCCGGCGTACCTGCTTCTCCCCAGCAGGTGTCTTCCCAACTCTGGGCCGCGCGATCCGTGCTCAGGTGGGAGGCAGGTCCCAGGCGGGGAAACCCAAGCCCACAGCAGGCAGGTGTCATTTGTTTCAAGCCTTTAGGTGAGTGCAACTTCAGAAGATTCCTTATATCCCTTCCCCTCCTGGGTTCTCCAAGGGGGAGCTGCACAGACAAGTGAGCAGGCAAAGTGGCCCAGTGGGCACCCTGAATGGGAATCGGGGGTGACGAGATTCCAAAGCTGGTTTGAAGCCTTAGGTTTCTATCTGCAGAGTTCAGACCCAAACCCAGGGCTACAGGACCCTGGCCTTAACTAGTCCTAATCTGCTAGATGTGTTTTCCCGTGGGTGTGACTTCATTTTTTAAAATTAATTTTATAATCCTCACCAGAGGATAGGTTTTTATTGATTTTTTTAGAGACAGAGAGGGAGAAACATCAATTGATTGCATCTGGGGATGGAGCTGAACTCTAGGTATGTGCCAGGACTGGGAATTGAACCTGCAACCTTTTTGGTGTATGGGTTGAGGGTCCAACCAACTGAGCAACCTGGCCAGAGCATGAGTTTATTTCTTAATATAAGAAATATAGCCCTAACCAGTTTGGCTCAGTGGATAGAGCATCTGCCTGCGGACTCAAGGGTCCTGGGTTCGATTCCAGGCAAGGGCATGTACCTTGGTTGCAGGCACATCCCCAGTGGGGAGTGTGCAGGAGGCAGCTGATCGATGTTTCTCTCTCATCGATGTTTCTAACTCTCTATCCCTCTCCCTTCCTCTCTGTAAAAAATCAATAAAATATATTTTTAAAAAAAGAAATATAATTACAACCCAGATGGTGTGGCTCAGTGGTTGAGCGTCGATCCATTCACCATGAGGTCCAGGCACATGCCCAGGTTTCTTCGGGCTCGGTCCCCAGTGGGGTGTGTGCAGGAGGCAGCAGATCAATGATTCTCTCTCATCATTGATGTTTCTATCTCTCTCCCTCCTCCTTCCTCTCTGAAATCAATAAAAAATATATCTTAAAAAACAGAAATACAATTATAGAGACAACACATTAATTGTAATCAGCGAAGCCATTTGGACACATATAAAGGAAAAAGTATTAACAACACTCCCACCCCCGTGTCATGGGTCCCGAGGATTATCCCCTGTCCTGCTTTCAGTTCTTGGGGTATACACAGAAATGGAATTCCAGAAGTGAAATTGCTGAGTCAGATGGCAATTCTACGTTTAATTCTTTGAGGAACTGCCATCCTATTTTCCACAGCAGCTGCCCCATTTCCCATTTCATATTCCCATGAACACCCTCCCCTGCCCACCTCCACAAGGGAAAATAGAAATTAAACCTGAAGGTGCCATATGAAGAACCTTTAAAAGACTTTCTATGGCAGGGTCTCCCCCTCAGCACTGTTTACATCAGGAGTCCAGTTATTCTCTGTGTATAGGGGCACAGGGTGCTTCCTGGGCATTGTGAGATGTTGAGCAGTATCCCTGCCCTCCACCTACTGGATGCCAGGAGAACCCTGAGATGTGACAACCACAGATGTCCCCAGACACTGCCAATGTCCCTGCAAGCTAATATGAGGCGTGGGAGGCAACTCTCCTGGGACCCAAATTTAGAGGGTGTGTGTGTGCGTGTGTGTGTGTGCGCGCGCGCACGACGCGCCAAATTACCAGGTTTAACATGCTTGAAGCCGAGAAAACCAACGATGCCAGATACTGAATTTATATCGCACTGTCCTTTGAACACCCAGCAGGAATAAACTGCTGAATGCAGATACCATGCAGTGTATCAGAATGTTAAAATTTTAAGTAAATACAGAATTGAGCAAACAGTGCTGTGTCAAGCCATTTTGGAGACCAAGACAAAATGAGACATGCCCCTTTTATGTCGTTTTAAAATTATTTTTTACGTATTTATTTAATTTTTATGTAGTTTTTTTTAACGATTAAGTTTTTCCCCCAGATCATTAAAGTCATTGAAAAAGTATTGCCCTAGCTGGTTTGGCTCAGGATAGAGCGTCGGCCTGAGGACTGAAGGGTCCTGGGTTCAGTTCCACTCAAGGGCATATGCCTGGGTTGTGGGCACGATCCCCAGTAGGGGGTGTGCAGGAGGCAGCCGATCAATGATTCTCTCTCATCATTGATGTTTCTATCTCTCCCTCTCCCTTCCTCTCTGAAATCAATAAAAAAAATATTTTTTTAAAAAAAGAAAAAAGTATTAAGATATTGAGAAGAAATTGTATTAAAACTTGGTATACTTTGAACTTAGATATTCTATTTGTACCCATACCTGAATTTATTAGAATTTCACTTTTCTGCCTCTCACAGAAGCAAATATATATTGTTGTTGTTAATCTTCACCCAAGGATATTTTTCCATTGATTTTTAGAGAGAGTGGGAGAGAGGAAAGGGGAGAGAGACAGAGAGAGAGGAAGAGAAATATCGATATGAGAGGGACACATTGATTGGTTGCTTTTCTTGCACCCCAACCAGGACTGCAACCCAGGTTCATGCCCTTGTCTAGGAATCTAACCTCAGACCCTTTGGTGGGTGGGCCAACGCTCTAACCACTGAACACACCGGCCAGGGTGTGGACAGTATATTTTTAAACAGTTGTCTCTACCTCTAGATTTTTTTTCTTTTCCGCCTCTAGATTTTTTAAAAATTAAATTTCTTGAGGTAACATTGGTTAGCAACAGTATATGAATGTCAGGCATATAATACAGCATCCGTGTTGTGTACTCCATTATATGCTCACTACCTGAAGACTAGTGTCCTTCCGTCACCTTGTATTTTACCTCTTTTTAAAAATATATATATTTTTACTGATTTCAGAGAGGAAGGGAGAGGGAGGTAGAAACATCAATGATGAGAGAGAATCATTGATTGTCTCCTGCACACCCACCCACACAAAATCTCCCAAAGCTTCCTGTACAAAATTGCTGATTCCCGCTGTTCCAATACCGTTTTCTGTTGTTACCCATTCATGTTTCTCTGAATTTACACACCGATAGCAGATTGGGGCTGGTGCACAGTGTCTGGAGGGCACCCACCCTTAGGCCCCAGGGTTGTGGTGGGCAGGGAGTGGTGGGTGAGGCAGCAGGGAGGCTGCAGGCCACTCAGAGCACCATGTCCGTAGGGGTGCCCATTCTAAATTTTTTGAGGAACCTGCATACTGTTTCCCATAGTGGCCACGCCAATCTGCATTCCCACCAACAGTGCATGAGGGTTTCCTTTTCTCCACTTCCTTGCCCATACTTGTTGATTTATTGATGATAGCCATTCTAACAGGTGTGAGGTGATATTTCATTGTGGTTTTAACTTGCATTTCTCTGGTGATTAGTGATAATAAAGCATCTTTTCATATGCCTATTGGCCATCTGTATGTCCTCTTTGGAGAAGTGTCTGTTTAGGCCCTCTGCCCATTTTTTAATTGGATTATGTTTGTGGTTGAGTTCTATGAGTTCCTTTTGTATTTTGGTTATTAACCTTATCGGAGGTACCATTTGCAAATATCTTCTCCCATTGGTTTTCTTTTTGTTTTTTGATAGTTTTTTGGGCTATGCAGAAGCTTTTTTAAAAAATGTATTTTTATTAATTTCAGAGAGGAAAGGAGAGGGAGAGAGAGAGAGAAACTGTGCCACACTGGCTGGGCTTTTTAGTTTGATGTAGTCCCATTTGTTTATTTTTTGTTTTACTTCTCTTGCTTTTGGGATCAAGTTTACAAAAAGCCGTATGAGACCAAGGTCCATAAATTTAGTATCTATGTTTCCTTCTATGTTTTATTGTTTTAGGTCTTACATTTAAGACTTTAATCCACTTTAAGTTAATTTAAAATTATTTTTGATTTCAGAGAAGGAGAGGGAGAGAGAAACATCAATGATGAGAGAGAATCTATCTCCTGCACGCCCCCTACTGGGGATCGGGCCCACAACCCGGGCATGTGCCCTTAACAAATCAAACCTGGAACCCTTCAGTCCTCAGGCGGACGCTCTATCCACTGGGCCAAACCAGCTAGGGCTAAGTTAATTTTTATTATGGTGTCAGCAGTCTAGTTTCATTCTTTTGCGTGTGGCTTTCCCGTTTTCCCAAAGCCATTTATTGAAGAGGCTGTCTCCATTTTGTGTTTTTGGCTCTTTTGTCGAAAATTAGTTGCCCAATGTGTGAATTTCTTTCCGGACTCAGTTCTGTTACACTGGTCTGTGTGTGTGTGTGTTTCTGCCAGTACCGTACTGTTTAATTACTGTGACCGAGTCAGGGAACGTGATGCCCTTGGTTATTCATGGTACCTGACGGATTGTTTCTCCCTGCATTTGAGGCAGTGAGCTCTTGTTTAGAAACTGTTTTGCTTTTAGCAGTTCAGCAGGTTGGTAAGTACAGGTCTTTTCTTTTCCAATAGGAGGTGCTGTAGTGCAAGTTTGTTCTCGTCTTCAGCTTTGCTGTTTTGCTAGTAATGGCGGCTCCTAGTCCACAGCTGCCACACCAACTGTGCCGCAGATCTGCCCTTCACCGGGTTTAGCTGTACTAGGTGCTGGCTACTCAGGCCAGAATTCTGCGCCTCCTACCCCCCAGCTGCCATGCGGGGGCTACAACCTGACTCCACAACTACCTACTGTGTCAGCAGAGCTGTGGTGAACAACGACCTGCATCTTGTGGCACCGTTTCTGTCCTTCCTCATCCCGCATCCCCTGCTCATTCTGATGCGTCACCTTCAGATGTCCCCGTGCACAATCTCTCAGGCATATCTGGGTGCTGAGCAGGGTCCTTTGTTGAATTACAGTTGTCTGACTTTAAGGGGAGAGACAAAGGGGTCTTCTCACTCTCTATGATGTTGATGTCACTCCTCAGATACGTTTTTCTTAAAACTATTAACTATTTCAAAAATGCCTAAAAATACAGGAATTGGGGCATGTTTCCTTTTGCACAGCCTGTCCACGCTGCATGTGTTAAATACTGTTAACAAAAATTTATGAATACTCATTTATCTCACAATTCACCATGTATTTAAGTGACAGATATGTTTTTATATGTCTGAAAGAACATCTCAAGTATTATAAATAGCAATGACAAGAAATGAACATCCCTGGCTAACTGACTAGTTAATAAGTGTTAGTACCTGGCAGTTTTAAAAACTGAGGCTGCTGCCCTGGCCAGTGTGGCTCAGTAGTTTGTGGAGTGCCGGCCCATGCACTGAGGGTCTTGGGTTTGATTCCTAGTCAGGGCACATATCCAGGTTTTGGGTTGGATCTCCAGCCGGGGCATGTACAGGAGGCAACCGATCAATGTCTCTCTCTTGTTCCTTTCTCTAGAATCAATGAAAACTCTCGGATTAAAAATAAATTACATAAGTGCTATGTGTGTCACTAACTTTTTAAAAATATATTTTTATTGATTTCAGAGAGGAGGGGAGAGGGAGAGAGAAATAGAAACAGTGATGAGAATCATTGATTGTCTGCCTCCTGCTGGGGATTGAGCCCACAACCTGGGCATGTGTCCTTGACCAGAATTGAACTCGAGACCCTGACGCAGGCTGACGCTCCATCCACTGAGCCAAACCAGCTAGGGCTCATTAATTTAACTTATATAGTAACAAGGGTATTATTCTTCACCGTTCCTAATTCTGACCATATAGTTTTCCTTTTTTCTATTTTGATTTTTCCATTGCTTTCTTATAATCTGTATTCAATTTCTAGCACATGGCTCCACTTCCACATTTTTGCACTGCTTACACTTATGTGCAATCTTATTCCTTGCCTGCACAGATGTGGAAAGCTAGATATAAATGTTAAAGCTGCTTCAGTTTTATAAACATTTTAATGTGTAGTTTGGACATGACTTATTGACTAAAGTTCTCTAAACTGGAAATGAAATGCATGCCTCCCAAAAACGTTCTAGCTTTATTACTTCCGTAATAAGCATTTCATTGAGAAATATCAATCTAACTACAAAAACAACACACACACCAAAAGACAAAACTGAGGGTACTGCTTAAGTGGTCACCCGAGCCATCAGGTACCAAGTCTCCAGCATCACCACCTCCAGGCAGGGCAGGCTTCAGAGCACGGTTTAATGCATTCATACATCCAAGAAATAAGCCTTAGGTGAAAAAAGTACATGTGGAAAGGTGTGTAGTAAATGCCACCACTTGTGTTAAAAATATACAGCTGTTATGGACTGCGTATGTGCTTCCTGCCCCCCAAATTCCCATGTTGAAGTTCTGAGCCCGTGTGGCTGTCTGGATTGGGGCCTCTAAGGAAATAAAGAGGTTAAATGAGATCACAAAGGTGGGTCCTGGCCCCTGGGATGAGTATGGTTCTAGGAGACACCAGAGCCCACTTGCTCTCTCTTCCTCCCTCTACTCAGGCATCAAGTGAGAAGGCAGCTGTCTGCAAGCCAGGAGTCAGGTCCTCACAAAAGCCAACCCTGTTGGAACCTTGATCTTAGACTTCCAGCCTCCAGAACTGTGAGAAAATTGAAACTACTTTCATTATCTAAATTCTGTTAAAAATAAGATAAATTCTGTTAAGCCACCCAATTTGTGGTGTTTTGTTGATAGTCCATGCAGACTTATATAACAGCTATTTTCAAAAATATACTGTCTGTATAGAATCTTTCTACAATTTTCAAGAACTTGGCAAGAATTAGAACTGGGCAGGGGCACCAGAGGGAATGGACTATGCCTTATCCGTATGTACCTACCTGTTTTTATATCCTTCATGTGATGGTTTAATACATCTGTAAGTTCTGATATTCCTCCTTTGAAAACAGAGTCTAATTGTTCTCCCCTTGCGTGTGGGCTGGACACAGGGATGTGGTCCTAATGAATGGAATGTGCAGTGAGAATAGAATAGAGGATGGAGTGAGACTTTCGAGGGTAGCTCATAAAAGACATGTGGCTTCTGCTTGCTCACTGTGAAACCACTCCCTGGGGGGTTGCAGGGGGTGGTGCGGGAGAGTTAGCAGCCACATTGTGAAGATGCCCAAGCAGCACTGTGGGCAAGCCACCTGGAGAGGAGCTGAGGCCTCGCTGTGCCAACAGCCACATGAGGGAGACATACTGGCTCCTCCATCCGCAGTCTTGCCTTCAGATGAGGTGGCCCCTTGATTGCAGCCTCATGAGAGACCCTGAGCCAGGACAACCAATAAGTTACTCACAAATTCTTGGCCCACAGAAACTGAAAATAATGAATGTTTGTCATAGAGTAATTTCTTTCTTTTTTTCTAAAGATATATTTTAATTGCTCAGCCAGTGTAGCTCCGTTGGGTGAGATTGTTGGTTCAATTCCCGGTCAGGGCACATGCCTGGGTTGATATCCAGAAGGGGGGCATGTGGGAGGCATCTGATCAATGTTTTTTTCTCCCTCCCTCCCTCTCTCTCTAAAATAATAAAACAAAAGAACATCGATCTGCCGGATCTTGCAGGCCCCCCGCTGGGGGAATCAAGCCCACAACCTGGACATGTGCCCTGACCTGGAATCAAACCAGCAACCTCTTGGTGCATGGGACGATGCTCAATCAACTAAGCCAGTGGTTCTCAACCTTCCTAATGCCACGACCCTTTAAAACAGTTCCTCATGTTGTGATGACCCCCAACCATAAAATTATTTTCGTTGCTACTTCATAACTGTAATTTTGCTACTGTAAACAATATGTATTATATATGTTTTTTCTGATGGTCTTAGGCAACCCCTGTGAAAGGGTCGTTTGACCCCCAAAGGGGTCGCGACCCACAGGTTGAGAACCGCTGAACTAAGCCATACTTGCTGGGCATTATGGGGTAATTTCTTAAGGTAACAATAGGTAAATACACTTTATAGGTATTACCCATTAAATACCTAAATAACCAATTTCTGCCAGCCATTAGGAAACTCAGAGATTTGCAAAATTTTGGAGCTGAAAGGACCCCTGGGTCTCCCGAGCCACCAGGTTACCAAGTCTCCAGCATCACCATGTCCAGGCAGGGCAGGTTTCAGAGCAAGGTTTAATGCATTCACACATCAAAGTTATTTTCAGAAACATAGAAAGTCCTAAGTCACACTGTAGATTTCCTCTCGATCCATGCTGAAGGCTGGGGCTGTTCCAGATGCAGCAGGTGCTGAGAAGGAAGCTGCTGGCACCACCAGTCACCTAGAGGGGAACAAGAGGGTGAGCAGAAGTCTCCTGGCTCCAGATCTTATGGGGAAAGAGGCATTGAGCTGTGAGGAGGAACACAGATGCTGCAGCCACGTTCCAAAACCAGATCTAGCTGTGCCATCTAAGGGCTGCAGGTCCTCATCTGTGACATGGGGTAAAGCCATGCACACTCATGTGGGGAGCAAGCTAGTAAATAGCACAGTGATGATGGTCACGCGGGGACTAATGGACAAGTGTGAAGGGTCATTACTGTGGCCCACCAACTCCACTGCCCCATCTGTAAAATGGGCATCCTTCTGTCCTACCCAGGGCTGGGCAGATTGAGATGGCAAGCAGGGTGCATGGTCATTCTCCCAGATTGAGCAGTGAACAGTGCTCATTCCCTTGTCCCATAAACTGAGGCTGACAGCTCTGTGCCAATAGGCAGGAGGTACCTGAAGAGCCTACCCAAGAGCTCCGCCCTTAGGCACGATTCTCCAGGGTGAACAGTCCAGCCTACCAACCTTGCTGCCCCAGGCCTGGAAATGTGGGAACCCACCTTGTGGAAGGTCACTCCTCTGCCATGAGGGAATCATGGGATTCACCTGCCGACAGCTGCTAAACTTACCAGAGGGGTCTGAGGAGGTCAGTTTAATTAGTCCTTCTTAAACTTGCCATTGATGTAGGGCACCCAGTCCAGAATCAGTCGCCAGTCGGTGGCCCACACTAGCCCCACGGCGCCCACGGCGCCCCACATGCCCGCCGTGGGGATCCTGTGAGAGGACAGTGGGGGTCAGGCCTTGCTGGGGTCTCATCCTCCTGGTAGCACATGTGGGTCCCTCTCCCATCCCCAGCTACTGTAATATCAAGTATCCACCATGCACTGACCCCTGTCCAGTGTGTGAACACATCCTGCTGATGATCCTGCAGGGTGGGCACAAACAGAGGACTCTGAAGTGACTCCACTCTTATCTGCTTTCAAATTGGGATGTGCCTAAGATTTTATTTGAGGAATTTGCTACTAAAAAAAACCAAACCTGCCCTGACTGGTTTGGCTCAATGGATGGAGCATCAGCCTGCGGATTGAAGGGTCCCAGGTTCGATTCTAGTCAAGGGCATGTACCTTGGTTGCAGGCACATCCCCAGTGGGGGGTGTGCAGGAGGCAGCTGATTGATGTTTCTCTTTCATTGATGTTTCTCTCTATCCCTCTCTCTTCCTCTCTGTAAAAAAATCAATAAAATATATTTTAAAATAAACCAAAAAAAAACAAACAACCAAACCTGCCCAGCCAGCATGGCTCAGTGGTTGAGCACTGACTTATGAACCAGGAGGTCAAGGTTCGATTTCTGGTCAGGGCACATGTCCTGGTTGTGGGCTCCATCCCCGGGGGTGCGCGTGTGTGTGCAGGAGGCAGCCGATCAATGATTCTCTCTCATTGATGTTTCTCTCTCTCTCTCCATCTCCCTTCCTTTGAAATCAATTTAAACACACACACACACACACACACAAACAAGTTGTAACCACCATTGCAACAGCTAATATGTGCATGCAAGCACCATATATACAGTTTACAGTGATTGGCTATCTCCTGCAACAGCCTAGAACTGAAGGAGGCATGAATGTCAGGGTCTCTGTTTTACAGATGAGAACAGGCACAGAGTGGGTGAGTTACTCCCTTGAGGACAGTCTTATATCATAGATCTCATTTACTTTCTCTTGTCCACTGACTAGAACATCAGCCACAAAGGTTCCATTTATTGCTGTGTCTCTGGCACCCAACAGTGCTATGTGCTAGCACATAGTGGGTGCTCAATAAGTGCTTACTGCCCTAACCGGTTTGGCTCAGTGGATAGAGCGCCGGCCGGACTCAAGGGTCCCAGGTTCGATTCCAGTCAAGGGCATGTACCTTGGCTGCGGGCACATCCCCAGTAGGGGGTGTGCAGGAGGCAGCTGATCGATGTTTCTAACTCTCTATCCTTCTCCCTTCCTCTCTGTAAAAAATCAGTAAAATATACTTTAAAAAAAAAAGTACAACACCCTTGAAAAAAAAAAGTGCTTACTAACTGAAAGCCTGGATGAGTTTGTCGCTGCTCTGACCAAGTCCAGATGAGAATGAACCAACTGAGCTGAGTTCAGGAAGTCAGAGCCAACATGCGGAGGGACTGCATCGGCGGTGCTGGTGCTTCTCACCAGGTGCACCAGGGACAGCCTTCACCCCTTCAACCGTCCTGGGCCCGGGTCACCCCAGCTGTCAATCATCGACATCAGTGTCTCTGCCAGAGCCACTGTCCAGAGGCCGCTCCCATTCCTGCCTGAGCTCGGGGGCTCGCCTGCCAAGTGTAGGCCCCTCTTTCTTAGCTCCTTAGGCAGCCACCCCAATCCCATCTACTTCCCACAAGGGTGCAGAGGCAGATGCAGCCGTGGGCTTCATGCTCCCAGTACAAGGTCATTTAAAACGTCAAAAGCAAAGTCGGGAACATACAGCTGAGCCGAGGATGCTGGGCGGGACAGGGGGCGCGCCTCCCGGGTGGGCAAGGTCGTGGCCCTCAGGTGGGAAAACCGGCTCAGAGCGGTTTGACCTCGGGCCCGGAGCCCACCACGTACTAGTGTGTGGCTGGGCCAGACCGCTCCGCCTCTCTGTGCCTCAGTTTTCCCATCTGTGGCCCCGCACAATTATGGGTTTGGGGGCGGCGGTGCGCGCACTGATTGGGGCCGCACAGCGGCGGGGCGGACCGGGAAGGACGGGCGCGGGGTACGAAGGGTAGAGGTCAAGACCTCACCAGTTCTTGGCCAGTTGGAGGTAGCGCGGGCCCAGGAACTTGCTCAGCATCGCGTCGAGGTCCGCAGCTCAGGGTGACCCCAGTGGCTCCAGGCCGGGACGCACGACCTAGGCCGGCAGAGACGCCCCGCCCCGGGTCAACAGACCACGCGACATCCGGAACCCCTGGTCGCTGCGCGCGCAGACCCGGAACACATAAACAGTTACTTCCGGGGTGGGGCGGATGACGTTTAGACGCGGGCGCGAGTGGGCGGGCTTATGAACACGTGACGCAGGAGCTCCTGGTCTGCCTTCCCGCCCGCTGTCCCAGCGGCCCCGGCTGCACGGCCTGAGGCAACCAAGGACGCCGCGCGACATTTGGCTGGTAGCTTCGTGTTTTCACTCCGTGCCAGGCTTTATTTACAATGAACGAAACTGAGGCCAAGCTAGGAGGGGACTTGCCCAGAGTTGCCCAAAGGGGCAGGGCTGTTACTAGAGAATCCGGGCTGTTACTGACCCGCTGTCAGTGGGGCCTTGGCCAAAAGGCAGAGCTTCCCCAAATCTGTTTGCTCTTCGCGATTGTCTGTTGGAAATTTCCTGCACGTTTCGTTTTTAAGTGCGGTGCTCCCTTCCCCGCCACAACCCTCCCCCACCCACACCCCCACACCCCCACCCCAACCCCCCGGCGGCGGAGGGCAGCGAGCTCCAGGCGCCCAGGATACCCGAGTCCCGATAGATGGGCCGCCGCCGGGCCAGGGCCTCCCCTTCATGGTTGACAGCCGCCAGGCGCCCTCTTGCCCAGCGTGGAGGCTGCAGTTCTGGAGGTAAACCCCGGATGCCGTGGGTGTGTGTCCAAACCCTGCCGTGGCCTCGATTCTCCACCCGCAGGCTGCAGGTTCTGACCTGACCCTGACTCCCGGCCTGAGACTGGGAACCGGCAATAGTATGTAGTGACTATGGTCTGGTTTCTCATTCTTTTCAGTTGCCTGAGGGTTTTGAATTTAGTATGAGAGAGAACCAGAAAAAGTCTCTGTCCTTGCTGGAAACTTAAAAAGTAGGAAATAGCCCTAACTGGTTTGGCTCAGTGGATAGAGCATCGGCCTGCGGACTGCAGGGTCCTGGGTTCGATTCCGGTCAAGGGCATGTACCTTGGTTGCGGGCACATCCTCAGTGGGAGGTGTGCAGGAGGCGGCTGATCGATGTTTCTAACTCTCTATCCCTCTCCCTTCCTCTCTGTAAAAAATCAATAAAATATATTTTTTTTAAAAATAGGGAAATAGGGGCCGTCATGATTGTTGAGAGCGAGGAGGAGAAAGACAGAATAAAGCTGTCTGCAAAGACTAGCATACATAGATAGGCATGGATGTCTGGGGCTACAGGTCTTGATCCACCTCTATTGCTCCTTCTGCATAATGTATTCCAGCTCACAGGGCAGAATGCTTTCCTTTTAGGTGATAAGAAAAGCAAAAACCAGTGTAAAGAGAAAAGTTTTATGGCATGTTGTGTAGCTTCAGACATGGCTGGATTCAGGAGTCTAGCAATATCATTATGAATCTCTTTTCCCCTCTCTGTGTCACCCTCATTCTCTGGCAAAGTCTTTCTGGGCAGCATCGCCTGCAAACTCTGGGTTCATATTTCAGCAGCCCTTGCAAGAAGATGGGACCTCTTTCCCAGTAGTTGCAGAAAATGTCCCAAAGCTGGTTCTTGTTAGCCTGCTATTCTCATATGAGGACATGGGCTGAAATGGGAAGAAGAGAATCCCCAAGAGAATAGCCAGGATTCTGTGACCAGAGGAGATGGTGGGTAGCAGGGACTGCTGACCTCCCTCCCACCCTGCTGACCCTCTGCCCAGGCCTCCTGGATTCCCTGTGGGGTTCTATGTGCCCCTCAAGGGGGTAAACAGAACTCCTTTCGTGTGTTTACTGATGCAAAATTCACATAACCTTCTATTAACCATTAAAGTGTACAGCGCAGTGGCATTCAGGGCATTCACAAGGTTGTGCAACTACCACCCCTATCTAGTTCCAAAACATTTCCATCTTTCCTAAAAGAAGCCCCACCCCCATTAGCAGTCACTCCCCACCCCTCCCCAGCTCCTGACAACTATGAATCCACTTCGTCTGTGGATTCGCCTGTTCTGGACATTTCACATAAATGGAATCACACTGTATGGCTTTGTTTATCTGGCTTCTCTCACTGAACATCATGTTTTCACGTTGTAGCAAGTGTCAGTGCTTCACTCCTTTTTACAATTATAGTTGACATTCAATACAATTTTATATTTCAGGTGGACAGTATAGGGTTAGACTTTCATATAATTTACAAAGTGATCCCCCCCCCATAAGTCTAGTCCCTATCAACTGACACCATACATAGTTATTACAAGTGCTTCAGTCCTTTTCATGGCTGAGTAATGTTCTAGTGTCTGAATAGACACATTGTGTTTGTCCATGCATCTGTGGATGGATTCTTTTTAAATTTCTACAACTTTATTGACATATGTTTGACATACAAAAATGCACATATTTAAAACGTACAGGTTGGTATTTGGACATGTATGTATCTGTGAAACCATCACCACCGCTGATATGATGAACACCTTCCCTGCCCCTTTCCCAGCACCAGCCACTATTCGTCTGCTTTCTGCTATTAATTAGTCTGCATTTTCTAGACTTTTTAATAAAGGGAGTCAGATAGTATGTTCTCTTTGGTGTCTGGCCTCTTCCACCGAACATAAGTATTTTGAGAGTCACCCAGTTGTTGCATCTGTCAGTGGTTTGTTCCTTCTATTGCTGAGTTGTATTCTGTGCTGTGCATAGATCTGTGTTTTCACTCACCTGGTGAAGGACATGCTGGTTGTTTCCAGGTTTTTTTCTATTGCAAATGAAGCTTCAATGGACGATCATGTCCAAGTAGAACATGTGTCTTGGTTTCTTTTGGGTGGATGCCTGGGAGTGGAAGGACTGGCTCACAGGGAAGCTTATATGTAACTGTTAAAGAAACTGCCAAACTCTAAAAAATTGATATATAATTGATAAATGACATTACACTAGCTTCAGGTGTGCCACCACTGTTTTCTAGAGTAGCTATAGCCATCCACCAATCACATGAGAGTCCTGTGGTATTTGCATGTTTTACCATTTTATTAAAAAAATTATTTAAAAATTATTTTTAATTGATTTCAGAGAGAGAGAAACACCAACCAGCTGCCTCCTGCACACCCCTTACTGGGGATCAAGCCAAAACCTGGGCACGTGCACTGACCAGGAATTGAATGGGTAACCTCCTGGTGCATGGGACGACACTCAACCAGCTAAACCACACCAGTCAGGCTGTTTTACCATTTTAAAAAGGACACACTATATTCGTTTCCCATGGCTGCCGTAACAACTGACCACTCCACTCACCAGCTGGCTTAGAACAACAGGATTTAACCTCTCCCAGTTCTGGGGCCAGAAGTCCGAGATCAAGGTGTCACAGGGCTGTGCCATGCTCCCTCTGGAGGCCCCCGAGGAGGGTCCTTTTTGCCTGTCCCAGCTACTGGGGATTACAGTGTCTCTGGCTTGTGGCCACATCACTGCAGTCTCTGTTTCCTTGGTTCTGTGGCTTCTCTCTCTCTCGCTCTTGTGTCTGTGTGTCTCCTGTTCTGTCTCTTATAGGGATAGTCATTGATTTGGGACTCACCCTGATAATATAAAGGATCTGACCTCATCTCAGATCCTTTCCTTGATTACATATGCAAAGCCTGTTTTCAAATGCATTAAGTCCTCACTTGATTGCACTTCACAGATGTTGTGTATTTTGTTTGACCAGGGAATTTCCCAAATTATTAATCATTCTTTTTTTCTTATTTTTTTTAAAATTTATTTTTATTTTTTAATATATTTTATTGATTTTTTACAGAGAGGAAGGGAGAGGGACAGAGAGTCAGAAACATGGGATGAGAGAGAAGCATCGATCAGCTGCCTCCTGCACACCCCCTACTGGGGATGTGCCTGCAACTGAGGTACATGCCCTTGACCAGAATCGAACCTGGGACCCTTCAGTCTGCAGCCCGATGCTCCATCCACTGAGCCACACCGGTCAGGGCATCTTCTTCTTTTCTTAGCATTTATTTTATGTTGAATTTACTCCTGGGTTATAAGTTTTAATTTCCTCATTTCCTCTGGGAAATCATCTCCATTTTCCAGGAATCATTCATTCACAGAGCATACCAGCATTTCCTACCTGAAACCCCAGAGTTCTGTGCATTCCTGATGGACGTTCATTAGGTGTCCACAGGACTCTCTTCCTTTCTCAGTGGTGCTCACATCATCTCATGTCTTCTTGATCTCTGGGCAGGCTCTGCGGGGCTTCAGAGGCTTCTGCATCTCATAAGGGCATGTAGCCACCAGACTGGGCATTTTTTACAAATTGAAGGCAAGACCCTCCACCAGCAAAATGGTTATAGCTTGCTTCCTTGCGGTGGTCTGGAGCTGAACCCACCATATTTCCAGGTCTGCCTGTAAGGCCCTGCTCATGTGCTACCATCAGCTGCTGCAGCACAGTATGACCTCTGAGGACACCCACCATCGAGTGGGATGGGTCTCCCTATCTTAGCCCCTGGAGTGCCGGGGAGCGCGATCGCACTCCTCCTGTCTTTCGCCAAAAGTGCCGGGAGCGCTATCAGGGAGCGTTATCAAAGCTTCGAAGTGACGTCCAGTTCTATGTCTGCTTTTATTAGTGATGATGATATTGCTAAATATGTCAATGTAGTAAAGCAGTGATGGCGAACTTATGACACGCGTGTCAGAGGTGACATGCGAACTCATTTTTTTGATTTTTCTTTGTTAAATGGCATTTAAATATATAAAATAAATATCAAAAATATGTCTTTGTTTTACTATGGTTGCAAATATCAAAAAATTTCTATATGTGACACGGCACCAGAGTTAAGTTAGGGTTTTTCAAAATGCTGACATGCCGAGCTCAAAAGGTTTCCTTAAGTTTTTGAATATGTAACTTCATTTACTTGCGATTCATAATTTTTTCCCTAAACTGCTGTAAAATCAGCAAAAATGTCTTGGCAATTTTAGCACAGTTCCTAGGATACTGGTTGGCACTCAAAGGGTTAGTCTGGCATTCCTCCCTGGCCCGAGTGACAGGGCTGCTCCAGGCGGCCAGACTCAGCGGGTTCTTGTCAGGCCCTGGCCCTGTGTGGCTGCCTCCTGAGAACTGGCATCTAGTGAACCACACACTGACATCACTACTGTCGAGACATGGACATACCCATCATTCTGTTTCCCTGTACCCCATCCCCTGCCCACAGGATTTCTCTGAGCTAAGCAGACTCTCCTTCCAGAAATTTTCATGGAGCCAACCTTTGCTGGGACTGAGAAGGAACGCCTCACTTGGTGAGGATTTAGGCACCTTTAAGATGTATTTTTAAAAAAATGTTTTTATTGATTTCAGAGAGAGGAAGGGAGAGGAAGATAGAAACATCAATGAGAATCATCTATCAGCTGCCTCCTGCATGCCCCCTACTGGGGACGGAGCCCACAACTGAGGCATGTGCCCTGACCAGAAATGGTACCCTGACCTCCTGGTTCATGGGTTGACACCCAATCATTGAGCCACACCAGCTGGGCTAAGATGTATTTTTAAACACCTCTGTTGAAATATAATTCACATACCGTGCCATTCACTCATTTAATGCACACAATTCCATGGGTTTGGGTGTATTGCATTATTTATTTAAAAAATCAATAGGCAGTGAGTACCCTGGCCGGTTTTGCTCAGTGGTTAGAGTGCCAGCCTGCAGACCAAAGGGTTGAGGGTTAGATTCCTGGACAAGAGCACATACCTTGGTTGCAGGTTCCCACTTTCCTGCCAGCCCCCCCTTCACTGCTTAAGCACACAGCTGCTGAGAAATTGGGAGACAGCTGAGCATTGTCATGTCACATTTATTGCTACAGTGCTGTTATGTACAGGACAGGTCTCCATATTGACTTTAAAGGGGGTCATTTAAAACTTCCAAAGAATCCAGCCAGCTGTGTGGACACTTGTATAAAATTATTTTTCTTAAAAAAAAAAATTTAAACAAAAACAAAAGTTATTTTGAGGCACTCAGAGCACAATCCCCCTTAACTGTGGTTTTCCCCTCCCCCAGTGCTACTTCTTCCCCTACTGGGTTCATCTCATTTTACATAATTTAAATTCTACATGTAAGCCGCAGCTCAAAAGTCTGCAGACCTCCAGGGGACTAGGGCCCTCAGCTCCTGCCTGACTGGATCAAGGGGCAAGACCAAAAGCAGAATAAGAGGGAAACTGAGGCAGGTTCCCCAAGAGACAGGAACCAATAGACCAGGGGAGTCACCAGGCAGAGTCCACCTCCACCCTGCACGCTGATGGCTCTTTGCTGTCCTGATGGGCTTTGGAAGGAAGACCCCAGGGGAGGACCTAGGTGATGTCAGGGGTCAGGAGGTGGCCCCAGCCTCAAGCCCGATGTCCTGCCTGGTGCTGGCCATGGGATTCCCTGGAGCTTCCCGCAGGGCACTTTGCTCCCAGCCTCAGGGTGTTATAGTTGTGGGGGTGGGGGTCAGGTGGCCCTGGAAGTTGGGGAGTGAGGGGTGGAGTCTTGGGGAGAGACTGATATTGGTGGGGTGAATGCAGCCAGTCTGGGGGTCCTTAAGGCTTCTCTTTTTGGAGGAGGGGGATAAAGGTAAGGAAACCAAGACCCCAGTAGGCCTGAGCCTATACCTGGGTGACATGTAGGGTGACCAACCATTCCAGTTTCCCTGGTAACTGCAGGGGGTCCAGGGATGCAGATGGTCAGTGTAAACATGGGACAGTCCTGGGCAGCGTGGGATGACAGAGTCCTCCTCGTGACATGGAAGACCAGAGGGCACTTGGGGAGACCTGGGACACCGGGCACACAAGCCTGAGGGGCCCCCCTGGTTTTGCAGCTGGACAGTAATTTCGGCAGGTGCATAGCCTTGGGGTTTTTCTGGGCATAAGGACCCTGTACCTGCTCCCTGCTCTGTCCATGCCTATCTTTGGCCCCTCCACACCAGGACAGCCACTTGGTGGGGTGGGCAGGGGGTGTGAGTTTTCTAGGCTGGCCTCGAGCTACTGCCCCACTGCCAGAGTGCAGAGATGGGCTTGGGTCCCCAGGTCAAAGAAATGAAGGACACGGAGTCTGGGAAGACCCACAGCATCGTGCTCCAACAGTGCAGTCCCCCTGCCCTGGAATGTGGGTAACAAAACTCCCCACTTTGGAGGACTGTGGGCTCCAGGGAAGATGTGGGGAGGTGCCTGGGGTCCAGAGTGACACTTGAAGGAGGACCTTTGGCATTTTCACCTGGGAGGGTAGCGCCTCAGTTGTGCCTCTGCCCCTCCCGGGAGACCAGTGTCTCTCTCCTGGAGGGAGAGAGGATGGGGTGTGGAGGTCCCCATCGGGGAAAGGCCCACTTTACTCCAAAGCAAGAAAGCAAAACCCAAACATCTAAAGAAATGAGACCCACCTATACCTGCTCTCCCTGTGGCCCATGGCTGGGCCCCCGGTTAGGTTTACAGTGGGGTCTTTTAAATATAACTTTTAATCTGGTTGATCGTGAAATGTAATGCTCAGTTCTAGAAACAGCAGCAGAAATACAAGAGACACGAAACTTTTATACAAAACATTTGTTGCTTACAAAACATATGCAAAAAAAAACAAAGGCATCCTCCTTGCTAATTTTCTTCTACATTAAAAAAAAATTTCATAACTAGCGTTTTTATTTTCCTTAAAAAAAAAAAAATCAGGCATAGGCACAATTTGCTGGTGGCTTCTGAAGAACAAGCCAGTTTTTTCACAGCGTCTCTCTCCAACAAGTGATATGTTTCAACTTTTCCATGTTTTATACTTAAGGCATTTTTTTTTTCTGATGAAGTGTATATTTCTTGTTTGTGTTCCAGTTTTTACCAAAAAAGAAAAAAAGAAAGCTCCTTCCAGCCAGGGCTTGTGTAGCAAGGCTGAGATGCAATTTCAGGATCCATCAGGCAAGTCCCAGCATGTGGGGGTAGCTGAGGCCTGGGGGTGGGGACAGCAGGGTCCCCAGGAGGCTCCTGGACCCCACTGTCACCTCTAGGGCCCCCATCTCTTGAAGCCTCCTTAGGCTGGTGTTGGCTCAACGCTGACCACAGGTGTATGTGAGGTGTGGACTGGCCGGCCCACGTTGAGGATGGACCCGACACGCGGTGTGACCATTCCAGGTTAGACTGAGGTCAGGTCACTTATCCCACGGAGGCGTACCTTTCACATGTGCCCAGCAGGGTTGTGGGCCTCACTCAGGCCCGGGTGGGCTGCTGAAAGCACCATCTGGGGGTCTCCAACCACGCCTGACACCTTCTCCTCTTCTCGTCGCTTCAAGCACGCTGCTTTGGGGTTGAGGTTACGTTCTGGTGGTAGAGGGAGAGCACTGTGGGAGATGATCCCCAGAGAGGGAGAACATGAGGTGGCAGGGGTGTGGGGAGCATGGCAGAGCGCCAGAGGGAGAGGCAAAGGCCCTCACATATGTGGCTGCCTCCATTTCTTGACTTGTCCTCCCATTCCCTGAGAAGGCCGTACAGGGCTGGGGCGTTGTAAATGATAAAGAACAGGTTGGGTGTTCTGGGGGACATCAGAGCCTGAGATGTGGACGGAGCCCAGGAGCTAGTGCGCACCTGTCTCCAGTGAAGCACCATTGGCATGCAGGTGGGAAGGGGTAGGGTGGGGACTCCTAGCCTGGGCGCCTACCTCGCACCTGCTGCTCCAGGCCCAGGATGACCTGCACGGCCTGCTGCAGGATGAGCAGTTTGGTCTGCGCCTTGTCCGACTTGAGGTGCATCTGGCACATGCGCCCCAGCTCCCGGAAGGCCTCGTTAATGTCCCGCACACGCACCCGCTCCCGCGCGTTATTGGCCATACGCCTCTCCCGGTCCCTCAGGTCTTTCTCTTCCAGGGACAGCACCTCCTCCGTACTGCTGGGTCACAGCACCAGGGCCTCTGTTAGTTATGTGCGGGGGCAGGGGTTGGCTGAACAGTGGGTGGGTGGGTGAGCAGGGCCAGGTTGTGGAGAGGGCACCTATTGGCTCTGTGTTTGTGTGTGTGTGTGGGGGGGTGTACACAGCAGTGCAGGGGCAGGTCTGTGGCTTGTGTTGTGGGTGGACACCATTGGGTAAGTGGGTGTGCCTGGTGTGTGCATGCTCATGTCCATGAAAATGTGTTCCTGGACTGGAAACCATAAGCAGTGTGCCTGTGACCAGTTCCAGGCAAGGCTATGTGTGTGTGGTCATGTTCAAGAGACATGGCCAAAGCCCAACTGTCCCCAGGAGGCTCCACGGAATGGAGGTGGGCCTTGATTTCCTTCTATCGCTTGCCCATCCCACATACCCCAGGATAGGCCAGGTGCCCCTCCTGGGATGACGACCTTCCCCGTTCAGAGCAGTCACCTCCTGGGTGAGGGAGGGCTGGTTCTGCCTGGCTTGACAAGCCGGGTGGGAGGGAATCAGGAGACTGCTACAGTAGGCAAAGGCCTGGGGAGACCTCTAGGGCTGGGGAATGGTTCAGGACACTCAGTCCCACAAGGAGCCAACCAGTTCACACCCTCCAAGACCCCCACACTAGACTCTGGCTGCCCTGACAGCTGGCCCTGGAGTGCCCACCATGAACCCTGCCCATAGGTCCGACTCTGGGTGGGAGAGTTAGCTCCCTGGGCCTGGGGCCTCCGCTCTTAGGGCCTCAGTGGTGGCTCCAATTTATGGAGCACTGTGTGTGCCAGGCACCGAGTTGAGCCCATTGCCCACATAAGAATCTAGAATGGGAGCATAGACACCTGCCCACCCAGTGGTCTACACTCAGCCCAGGCCCGAGGAGCTGGTGGCCATGTGGCTTTGGCTAAGTGGCCTCACTCTGTGCCTGTTTCTTTCTGGGTAGGACTGGGGCTAACTGAAATCAGGACACCTGCCACACTCAGCTGAAGACAAATGAAGGCCCGGCACATGGTGTGTGCCCGAGGTGCAGGAACCTGGACCTCCGGTGCCCTGTCCTGCTCCTGTGCTGGGGGGGCTGTTGCCCTCACCCTGCCTGCTGGCCCCGGAGCCCAGGACAAGCGCGCAGACCAAACTGACAGCCAGGCCCAGAGGCTGGTGCTCCTCGGTCCCCTTTCATCCCTCAAGTCTCCACAGGTGGCTTTGAGGGAAGAAAGGGCCTGAGGTTGCTACTAGCCATCCGGTGCTTGGGCAGCAAGTGCGAGGTAAGGAGGGGCTGCCGGTGGAAGCAGAGACGGACAGGCTGGGTGGGGGAAGAGCGCAGAAGTCAGAGAGCAGAGAAGAGGATGCAGGGGACACACACGGCATGATGCCCACACCAAGTGCAGATGCGGAAACCTGAGAGCTGAGGGGACAGTGCAGGGTGGGCCAGGGCCCCAGCTCCAGTACAAGCGACAGTGCTGCAGGAGAAAAAGGGTTAATGGGTGCGCAGGACGGGGAGGAGTTAAGGAAGCAGCTGGTGGGAGTAGGGATTCACCTGGGGTGGGGTGGGAGGGGGGATGGGACAGGGCGATTTCCAGATCCTCACCCAGCCCTGGGAAAGGGGGTTAAACCCCACCTGCAGATGGGGTTTGATGGGGTCCTACGAGGTGTCTGCTCAGAGTGACAGTGACAGCCTCCGGGCCCAAGGGGACCACAGGCCATTGCTGGCTAGGCTCTGGGGCTTTCCTGAGGTGGAAGGGCAGGGGTCCCTAGAGCCAAAGTGCCAAGGTCCGTAGGATTAGGGGTCCAGAGTCTCATCCTCCCATTCCAGAGGGGACACTGGGGCCAGGCCAGGCAGAAGGCAGCTGGTTCAGGGTGGGAGGACGGTCACTGGGGCGCGGGGGGTGTGAGACAGTGACTTGGAAGAGGATGATCACTGCAGGGGGCAGTCACTGCAGGAGAGGCGGGCTCTAGGAGGGGGAAGGAGAGAGCGCGGGCAGAGGCGACGGGAGGGGAGCGGCGCCCCCACTGACCTCGCACCTGCTGCTCCAGATTCAGGATGACCGACACGGCCTGGTGCAGGATGAGCAGTTTGGTCTGGGGCTTCTCACTGTTGAGGTGCAGCTGGCACATGCGCCCCAGCTCCTTAAAGGCCTCATTGATGTCTCGGACCCGCAGCCGCTCTCGTGCGTTATTGGCCACCCGGCGCTCCTTCTCCCGCTCAGCCTTCTGCTCTGGGGGGAGAAGGTCGTCCTCGTCCTCCTCCGGGCTACGGGGGTGGGGGAGGCCGGGGGGCCAGAGGGAGACAGTGAGACGGGGAACAGGCGCAGGGCCCGCCGGATGCCTCGCGGTGTGAACGCCACTGGTGTGAGCACTGTGTGCGTATGCTTGAGTCCTGATAGGTGGGGTAGGGACCGAGGAGGGACTGGCACCTGGTCCGGATCCTGGGGGCCTTCAGCTCCTTCTTCTCCTCCTCTGAGTTGTCAGCCACCGACACATTCTCCTCATCTTCCTTCTCCTCCCGCTTGATCTCACTGGTACCTGAGGCGGTGCCCCTGTGACCAAGTCCTGCAAGAGGCTGAGGGTTAGGGTACTGCTACCTCCAGGGCCACTTGGCAAGTCCTCTTATGAGGGGTGAGAGCTCTCCTGGCCTTCATTTGCAAAGTGGGGGACAAACCATCTACCTTACACCACTACAGGCACCTAATTACAGACAAAATTAAAGGAAACCTTTAGAAGGAAGTGCATGGGAGTTTTAATGTGGTCTAGGGGCAGAGAAAGAATTTGTAAACACTAAAGCAGCGGTCGCCAACTGGTGGTCTGCGGACCACTGGTGGTCCATGAGGTCCGAAAGGTTGGCGACCGCTGCACTGAAGAACTGTTTCCAAAAGAAATCAATAAATTTGACTGTTGTACTATAATTGAGAATTTCAGATCACTAGGATATCTAAGAAAATGAGATATTTTATGATATCTTGATAAAAATACTTGTCACGTATAAATCAGCAAAGGCTAGATCTCCACAATATATAACGGACTCCTACAAATCAATAGGAAAAACAGATTCTTCAACAGGGAAACAGGCAAAGCATGGAGCAGGTGTTTCATAGACAAGAAACGGATGTGGCTATATAGAACCTGCATTATCACATCAAGAAGTTAAGAAATTTTGAATGAGGCCCTGGTTGGGTAGTTCAGTTGGTTAGAATGTCGTCCTGATATGCCAAGGCTTTTGGGTTCAATCCCCAGTCAGGGAACATACAAAAACCAACCAATTAATGAATTTATAAGTGGAACAACAAATCAATATTTTTCCATCTCCTCCCCCCACCCCCAGAACATCAGTAATAAAAAAAAATTTTTGAGGACTATGAGCTACATATCACACACACTAAGCAGACTAGAGAGACCTGACAATTCTAAGTACTGCTTCTGACAGCATATTGGTACAGCCACTTTGGAAAACAATTGGGCATTGTCTGGAATAGGTGGACAGACATGTGCATACCCAGAAATTCCACACTTGGAACCACACCTGAGAAGTTCTTGCACATGTGCACCAGGAGACATGTTCCAGAAAGCACCTGATGGAAGCAGAGTGGGAAGTGACCTATCGTCCTAGGTCGGCCTGGGCCCATCCTTAGCCACTTACAGGGTGGCAGACCTCACAGACAGCATGAGCAAGCAAGCAGATGCAAAGGAACATTTGCAGGATGCTGATTTTTGAAAGTTCAAAAACCATGTAAACAAAATATATGGTTTCTGGGGAAACAGTTACACTGAACTTAACTACACTGAGGTGCAAATGGAAAAATGCCGACCATAGGAAATAGCTCAGAGCTCTTCAATGGATGAGCCAAGGGGAAGGGGAAAGAATCTGCGCATAAAAGCTTAGGGTTCCCCCTCAGCACTGGACACTGAGGCTGGGTCATTCTCTGTGGGGCAGTCCTGGGCATTGTGGGGTGGTGAGCAGTATCCTTGGCCCCCATCCACTCAATGCAAGGGAGCACCCCCAGTCGTGAGAACCACAGATGTTCCAACATTGCCAGGTGCCTCCTAGGTGAAACTCTGGGTATGGAGTGACAAAGTTAAACATGAAAGCATTGACTTTTTCTCTAAAAGCCAGGCTGGCTTTGGGGTGGGACAGGATGGGGAGGGTCCCCAGGCAGGCATGAGAGACCCTGCTTTTTATAATTTGGGTTGCATGGTGGTTCCCAGGGTGCTTGGTATGTTAGGCAGTCTTGTCACATACCAACATCACACTAGTGTCACATGATGTATATTTTTCATTAGGTTGATATAAGGGTGGGGTAGGTGGAAATCAGGGATTGGCCACTGCCTGGTGGGGGATCCCTGGACCTTCACTGGGCCTCGATCTCCCCCGCTACAGCAGCACCAGCATCGACTGATCCTGGAACTGGCCATAATGAGACCCAGGCCCCTGACCTCTGGTGGGTGCTTCTGAGTCCTGTCACATTCCTCCCTCCTCTTCTGTGAAGACCTCCTACCCAATGGACACCTGTCCTGCTTACCAAGGGCCTCCCCTTACTGGCCCCAGTACCTTCAAACACATTGCCTATTCAGTCTTGAAAGAAACCCTCTAGATCTCGCCCCCTCCCACTCCTGTCCCTGGACAGTGACGCCCCAGCATTCCACTGGTGCTGCCCCTGCCCAGGTCACTGACCCCTAGTTAGTGTAGCCTGAGTCCTCACTCTGGTGTCTGACACAGTCTACCCTCCTTCACTTCTCTCAGCTGCCTGTCCCCATCTGGCCTGACGCTCAGGCCGGGCTCTGCTCTGTCTACACATTGCCTATCGCCCCATCTAGGCTCTTGCCTTTGAACTCCATCATATGCGATGACACCCAGGCCTCACTCTAAACTCCAGACCCAACTCCCATCATCACCTCCACATCAGCAAGTCCTGTGGACTCTGCCTTCAGAATACCCAAAATCCATCCACTTCGCCCTGGCCAGGCCCAGCACCTGCCCCCACTATTCCTCCTGGACCATCACAACTCTCCTCCCTAGTCCCTGTAGTCTGTCCTCCCAGCAGCAGCCACCAAAGGGCACCAGTGAGCACCCGAGTGAGATCCTGCCTTAGCCTCTCCCCAGCCTGTCCTCCCCGAAGCCACCAAAGGGTATCCCAGTCTGGTCCTGTCCCTCCTCTGCTCAGAGCCCTCCAGGGATCCAATCTCCCTCAGAATAAAAGCCCAACACTTCTGTGTGGCCTAAGGTCCCACATGACCTTCCCCTGTCCCCTCTCTGCTCCAGGCCTCTCCTGCTTTTGCTCCTCCCTGATTCTGCTCACATGTCACAACCCTGCTACCCCCATTATCTTTAAAACTACAATCCAGCCCTGACTGGCGTGGCTCAGTTGGTTTGGCATCGTCCCACGCACCAAAAGATTGCTGGTTCAATTCCACGTCAAGAGCACATGCCCAGGTTTCGGGCTCAATCCCCGGTAGTGGGCATGCAGGGGGCAGCCGATCAATGATTGGCTCTCATGTCAATGTGTTTCTCTCTCCCTCTCTAAAAATCAATAAAAAATATTAAAACAAAATTAAAAAACCTACAAGCCACCTGCATCCCCTCCCCATTTTCTCATACTCATCTGTGTCCTCCCCCCAGGGTTGTGTGTGTGTGGGGTGGCTTTCTCTGTTGGATTTGCTGTTTTATTCCCCAGAGCCTAGAGAAACACCAGACACTTGGCACTGAATATGTGCCTGTTGGGTGAGCTCAGTTCACTACACTGTGAGTCAATAAAAAGGCAGGGGCCCTGGTGGCTACAGCATCGCCCGTGCCAATGCCAAGACTACTGGGCTCCACCTTGCTTCTGGAAGATGGGCGGTGACTTTGCCCCCCTTTCTAGGACTCCAGGTGCCTGACAGTAACCACACCTGCCTGGCCTCCACTCATAAAACTTTTCCAGTTCCCATTGTGCCTCAGGTTCCTCAACTGGAAATGGAGGCGGGATAGTCCCAAGCCC
>NW_005871431.1:48131-74864 GCF_000147115.1 Myotis lucifugus | reverse complement strand
CACTGTAGGAGTCAGGTGGCCGAGAGAGGTCGGGGAGGGCGCTGGGCGTGGTTGGGGAGGGCCACATGGTTGTGCATGAGGCTGCCACTGCCCGAGAGGCCATCCTCGGAATGGCTGCCTCCGACCTGTAGACCAGGAGTGGGTGAGTCAGGGCTGGCCAGGCTCCCACCAACTGCCCACCTTGCCCCTCCCTGTCCAGCACTTACCAAGCTGCTGTGCCGCCCACCCAGTGGCATGATAGGGCCGGCAAAGCCTGAGGCCAGTGTTCCATGGCTGGGCAATAACCCGTGCACGTCACCCGAGGTACCCACGGCGTGGCTACGGAGCACGTGGATGGCCTCATCCAGGTGGTCTTCCATCTTGTTCTGCTGTGAGGGTGGGGGGTGAGTGACCTGGCTGCCAGTACCCCCACCCAGCCCTGTGTGGTCTGGCCTGAAACATGAGCCTGGGCTGGCCATGGAGATAATGCTGGACCTTATTCCCAAGATATTAACTACAAAGTTCATTGCTGTCAAAAGGACATCTAGGTCCTAATGTAAATTCTGCTGGTCACATGAGACCCAATGGCTCTTATGGAACTCAAAGTCACATGAAACGTGGCCACAGCAGACATGCTGAGCTGCCCCCCATGGGCTGCCTCCCCTGCTCCGGGAATAGGCTCTCCACATGCATCCTGTGTTTGTCCACAAACACTTCCATCCCCTCCCCAGGGTGTTCCCACAAAGGCACATCCTCCCCGCAGACAAGCAGGAAGCTCACCAGGCTATGGAGACCTCCGTCATAGTTGGGAGATAAGGCACCGGGGGCTCCTGCTCGGGGCCACTGCGACGACCCTGGAAAGGTTAGGAGACACATGAATGGGAGTTGGGGGGGACTTGAAGCAGGATGCTGGTGCAGCCTGACCCAGAGAGGGAGGGAGGGAAGAAGGAATTTGGGAGGCAGGGATGGGAAAACTGAGAGATCTGTGATACTCAGGCTGGCCACACGGGGGCGCCAACTTCTATAGAGCTGTTCTGGGCCATAAGTCCAGCCAGGTCCAGACAGATTCACATCTCCCAGCCTCAGTTTCCCCATATGCAGAATCAACAACCCCTCCTCCCCGACAGGGAAGGATGCTGGCTCAGAGGCACACAGTAGGTGCCCTAGAGGCCAGCTCCTCCCAGTCCTGCCACGCCACACAGGTCTTTCAGAAATCTGCTCTCACTCCTCCTTGCCCCCCTCCTCCGTCTCCGATGCTCATCAGGTACATCCTTGCAGGGAATGGGGAACAAGAAGACCTGACCCCTTTGGCAGAGGAAGCATGGGGCATACAGTTGGTGCCCAACTAATATCTGTTGGGTGGACAAACACCCAGGTGAGAGTCTCAGGTCGGCTGCTCTGATTCTGGGCGCCCCTGACCTGGCCCAACTGTGTCTCATGTGCCCCTTACGCTCACCAACACAAATCGCTGGGTATTGCCTCCTGGCCTTTGCCCGTGCCGTGACCTAAGAATCCTGGCTTGGAAGTTTCCTCCTGGAAGCCTCCCTGGATGCCTATAGGAGCATACACTCCAAGGCAGGTGGTGTGTCTAGCTCCCTAACTCATGTATGCAGCCTGACGACCCCTTCCCACCTGCTCCAGATTGGAGGCAGCAGACACAGCCCCCTCCTTCCTTCCCCTCCCCCTGTACAGACCTGCCAGGCCCTGTGGGGAACCCACGGGGGTCGAAGGGCTAGACGAGAAGTTATTGCTTGAGTGATCCGGAGAGTAGATCTGCAATGGGGATGAAGAGAGATAGGGCCACCAGGCAGCCAGTCAGGGACTGGCCTCTCACAGTCACGGCCCAGCCACCCTTGCTACCCCCACCCACCCCACCCCACCCCCTGCCCTGAGCCTCACCGAGGCCAGCGCCTTCCCAAGGGCGTCCCCAGAACTGCCAGCTGTGGTCCCTCGGGAGCCTGTGGGTGCACAGAGGTGAGACCCAACCTCAGGGACTTGGTGCCCCAGTACCTGGGCTTAGCTTGGATCCCCCAACTGACAGGGAGTTCCCTTCTAAACTCAGCTGCTAGGCATGGATGCCCAAGCCCAGGACTGGGCAGCCCCTGGTTTTGGTCTGGTTTCTGCCTGATGTCTCGTCACCTGCCTCCATGGAGGCTCTGGGGACAGGAAGACTGTGGGCCCTGGAGTTTTCCCAAATGTAATCTGAGCTACAGTTTTCCCAAATGTAAAGTGGGGGAATGCACTCCTCAAAGATCCATTTTCTTTGTGTGTGTGTGTAGTTTAAAATATAAGTATCATTAAAAACAGTAACAATAGCACAAAAGGCAGGAGGGGGAATTAAATGGGAAGTGTTTCAAGGTAACAAGCCATTTTCAAATATCAGAGATGGGACCATGGGGCTGAGGAGCCAGAGCTGATCCCAGGAGAGGGAGGGCGTTGTTAATAACAAGGGCCACATCAGGGTGGAGTGAGGGGGTCATACCCATGAGACTTTCGGCCCCACTGACAGGGGGCGTGTGGCTGGCAACGCTGCCATAGGTGGCTGTGGGGGCTGAGAAAGTGGACACAGCTGGGAGCCCACCATTCACCTCCGCACTGTGCAGTTGGTAGCCCTGTGATGGGATGAGGTCAGAGGGGATGAGATGGGGTCAGATAGGGTTCTACCCAAATGCACACCCCCGCCCCATATCCAGGAGCCTACCATGCGCTCGTGCTGGTGCAGGCCGCCAAACCCACCGCCACTACCACTGCCCACGGAGCTGCCGCCACCTGGTGGGAGGGGCAGGGGAGATGAGCTCCCACCCAACATGGGCCCGAAACCCGCCTGCCCTGGGGGGCTCCAGAGCTCAGCTGAGGGGTGCAGGCTGCCATCTGCAAAAAGGGGGAGATAGTAAAATGAGCAGACAGAGGGGCCTGGGCCCTGTCCCAGCCATCTTGGTTGAGCCCCCATATACCTGCCATGTAGAAGGGTGCCGGGTAGGTGCTGCTGGGGGTCTTGGCAGATGGGTAGGGGGTGGTATCCCTGCCGTAGTCATCACCTGAGCTGGGTGGGTACACCTGTGGGAAGGTAGGTGGACGTGGTCAGATAGAAGGGGTAGGACTAACTTACCCTCCACCCCTTGGCTGGCCCCTTCTCCAGTCCTGTCCTCCACTTGACAGCAGTCTACCCCACCACCCCATTTCCCTGAGCTGACCTCCTGCACAGAATTCCTTTCCCCTCCTTAATCCAGCACACACCTTTGATCAAAGCCCAGCTGTGATGCCCCCAGCCCTTCCTTCTTCCCCCAGTGCTGGAACCTCCCTTGGCCTCAGCCCTAAACATGCAAGACCCAGAAGCCTCAGAGACAGGGTCCTGGACTAACATTCCACCCAGGGTAACCAGAGCAGAGAGACAGCAAAGGTCTTCTAGGATCAGTGCCAACTCTGGTCACTGGGTACTGCCTAAAACTAAGGCAGGGCCCAGGAGGAAGTGCTGGGATCAACAGGTGGTAATGTCTGCCCCAACACTGGAGTTTAGAAAAAGGGGTACAGAGTACTGGCAGGATGAGGTGGGCCCCAGGGAGCTCTCAGCTCCAGGAAATTGGAGTGGGGATTTAGGTGAGGAAAATGGGGAGTCAATGACATTATAAATGATACCAGGAGTCAAGTCTTAAGACTGAGCCTGACTGTACCTCCTGGCTGTCGAATGCCAACTAACACCCAAGCCTATGGCCTAGGTCAGCTTGTGGGGGCTCTGCCTGACCCCTGGGCCTAGGGGCTCCTGAAGGCTGGTGCAGAGCCAAACTGAGGAAACAGACAAATTGCTTTTTCTTCCCATGATTAAATCTCGAATGGCCCAGTACCATCTGTTGAGCCTGGCACCCTGCCAACCTCCAGGCAATGAGGTGGGGATACAGGGTGGCTCAAACCTGGGTGGACAGGGAGGAGGAGGAGACCTCCTAACTGGCTGTCAGGTGCCCCCACCTGCTTCCCCTCCCAGGACCCCATCCATACCCTTTCTAAGACATCACAGGACATGATTTCTTAAAGAGGATCAAGACTAAACCTCAGGAAGAACTTCCCAAACCCCTGGGAAGTAGTCTCTGGTCAGAGCTGAGTCCTTGGGGGCAAGAGCCTAGCTGACTGACCAGTATAGCTGGAGGTTTTGCCCCAGAACCCACATGCCTATACTCAGGAGGCCATGTGGGTCTACATGTTCCTGGCTGCAGCAGCATGCACAGCCCGGTGCCTCCAATGACACATTGTGTGGCCTCCAGCAGGGACAGCCCCCAAATCTGAAGGGCAGGAGGCATGTGGTCTGTGGGGTCTTCACTCCATCTCACAACTCACCGAGGATGGAAGACCTGGCGGCACCTTCCGGACTTTCTTGGGCTGCGTATCTGTTAGGAGTAAAAGGAGTGAGCCACCCCCATTCAGCCTGGCTCCTGCCCCACCCAGCCAGAGTCCTTCAAGGCCCAGGGACACGTGCGCCTATCATTGGGAGTGTCAGTAGACAGCCTACCCCTGCACCTTGGAGAGGAGACCCCTGAGCTTCCCATGTTTTGTTTTGTTTTTGTTGTTAATCCTCACCTGAGGATATTTTTCCATTGACTTTTAGAGAAAGTGGAAGAGAGAGGAAAAGAGAGACAGAAACATTGACGTGAGACACATTGACTGGTTGCCTCCCACACGCACCCCAACATGGGCCGAGGAGTGAGCCTGCAACCGAGGTACATGCCCTTGACTGGAATAAAATCTGAGACCCTTCAGCCCACATGCCAATGCTCTAACCACTGAGTCAAACCAGCTAGGGCTTGAGCTTCCCTTTTAATTTAAATAAGGGCTTGGGTCTACATGCAAGGGACTAATATGCAAGAATCATGGGTGGGAGGGGTCTGCAGCAGGGAGTCTAAGAAGTGGGGAGTCAATGGGTACTTGAGCCAGGGCCTTGCTCCAAGGCCCCCGATTCCACCCCCACCCCCACTCCCATAGTCGATCCTCTTTATTCACAGATCCAAGAAATGCAAATCTGCTGACGTTGGTTTCCTCAAATCATACACACAGTGTGTTAGGGGTCACTCACAGCCATAAACAGAGTGGGGAAATATGGGTGGCTACCTGGCATGTACCCAATGAGGGGGAACCAGGTGGTGTTCTGTCTTCCAGTTCTACCTCAGACTACAAACCAGGGTCCTTTTCTTAGGCTATTGAAAGCCCTGACTTACATGCTTTTTGTGGGTGGTTTTGCTGCTTAAAACACTCCCCATGCATGTGTGGTGTCCTGGTGCTGGCTAGTGTCTCTGAGCGCAAAAACTGGGACATGAAAAATGTGTTAGCCCAGCCAATGGTTGAGCACTGACCTATGAACCAGGAGGCCATGGTTTGATTCCCGGTCAGGGCATATACCTGGGTTGTGGGCTCGATCCCCAGTGTGGGGCGTGTAGGGGGTAGCCTAGCAATGATTCTCTCGTCAGTAATGTTTCTATCTCTCCCTCCCTCTCCCTTCCTCTCTGAAATCAATAAAAATGTTTAAAAGAAAAATATGTGTTAGATCAGCTACATTCAAGCTTGAGTTACAGCACCGCTGGCCAGTTCCGTGTTAATGAATCAATGATTTATGTGAAATAAGGTGCCTTTAGCCAAAAATACACGTGGCACAAGGCTATGTGTTGATCTGTTGACCAGAGACTGACAGGAACATATCCTCGCATTTCCCCAGAAACAGGGAATCAGTGTTCACGGTGACTCGGTAAGACAGAACCTCTGTAAATAACAAGAATCCACTGTTTCTTTCTTGGGTCACTATCCATCCTTCTACCCGTCTGATCTCCTAGTCTGGGAGGCCCACAGTGGGGACAGATCCCCTCCCTGCCCCTACCCCTGGGCCTACCAGCCCTATCAGCAGCCCCACTCACCAAGGCTGCTGTCCGCAGCTCTCCGCCGAGCATGGCTGGGGTAGGAAGAGTAATATTGGGATCCACTCTTGACGCCTGAGGGGGACAGTGGCCCGGGGCTGCTGAGGGCCAGCTCACTGGGCAGGAAGCCAGCCTGGGAAGGGGGGGCGGAGGTCATCACCAGGGGTTAGGCTGGCATCCAGCACCCAGCCTGGCTGTCCAGGGGGTGACAATGACCCCTGCTTGAGACATTTCTCTCCTGACACCTCAGCATTACTTTCAAGAAAAACAACTGCCAGCAAGTCTGAAAAGGAACTGCATTCTGGGATGCAGAATGTGCAGACGTGCATCTGGGCATCAGTGAAATCTGGCTGATTTAGTTTGTGCATGTTTTTTTTTTAAAGGTAGACAGTTTAACTTTGCATGTTTAGTTTAAAATGAGTTTTCTTCCCTTGGGAGTATGAGTGACTGGGATTTGAGGCTCCATCTGAGTGGCTGCTCTATGTCTGGTATTTCCCATCTGTAAAATGGGCATATTGGCTCAGGGGGAGTCATGGAGATCAATGGGGGCCTTATGAGCTCTGCCCTTGGCACAGGGCCTGGTACCCAGTTGGTGCTCAAAAGCCAGGGTTGCTGCCACCTTGGAACAGGCTTGGCGTGCACACAAGAGTTGCCACCTGGGGTAAGGCATGGCTGCACCCTGAGATTCAGAAGGCACAGGAGGGGACAGGAATGAAACCCTCAGGTGTGTGTGGGGTGACCTGGACAGAAAGCCACAAGGGACCACTGTGGCCAGCCAGTGCTGTCAGCCTCACAGCTGGGGTGGGCATGAGTTTCGCCCAGGGCTGGGGGCTTGTGGGGTTGGCTCCCTGGGAGGAATAAAGGGCAATACCCCAAGGCTGCTGGGCTGGCCTGGTGTCTTTGGGGAGCCATAGGGCTGTGGGCTCCTCTGCCTCCCCCTCCACTCATCCACTCTGGCCAGCTCAGCCAGCCCCAGGGCCCACTCCTATTTTAGCTGCTGAAAAAATGACCAGTAGTTGGTTCAGCCAGGGACCCTTCTGCAGATCAGGGGAGGAAATGCTACCATTCTGTTTTAAAATTTTAAAAGATGGGGGAAAAGGGGTGGGTGGAGCGGTGACTGTAGCCTCCACTAGCTTCCCTCCCTCTCTGGCAGTCCCTGCCCATCTACGATGCCACTTCAGTCTGAAAATTGGGGTCCCACCCATCCACTTCTCTGGGTTCTGCAGACAGCTGAGTGCCAATGGGCTCCAGTAGCCCCCACCCTACAGACATGACCTCACCTGAGTCAAGCCCCCAACGCTTGCATCTCTCCCGAAGGCAGTATATGTGCTCCGCTCGCCACCCTTGCCTGGAGGGGAGGAAAAAGGGTCACTCAGAGCCAACCCCAGGAAGGTCCCGTCCCAAGCACCCGGCACATGCCTGCACATAGCAGTGGTTCCACAAGTGCACATCACTGAGAGAACCAGGTGGGATTCTGGTCTTCCCATGGCTGGGCAGACAAGCAGGGATCTGGATAGACACCATTCCTTTCCTGATGACCCAGAGGGGCTCATGCAAGTCCACCATACACACCAAGTCTCTGAGGTGGGTCAGTGCCGAGGTCAGAACCCCCTGATCTCTGAATTTTATTTCCTTTGTTCAAGGTATTGAGAATAAAACTCCCCAGGGTGCTGGGATCCCAGGGGCAGGCTGGGGTTGGGGGTGGGGGTAGTAGTGCTTTGAGTCTGTGAGGTTTAGTGCCCAGGCCCTGCCAGGGGGTTAGTTCATGATGTCCTGGGAACGTTGACTGAAGTAATTTGGTGAAAAGGAGCCCTTCCCTTTGTAGGCAAGTGACACCTTGGGCTGTGGGGCCACTGTCTGCCTGATAGCCACCAGTGTGGACAAACTCTTGCCACTGCACAGAGGCTTGGATCCATCCTTGCCTGAAGCAAGTACCTGAATCAATCAATAGCTGAGACATTAAATTTGTTTTTGGCTTAACCTGGGTGCCAAACTCAGTATGAGTGAGGAATTAGAATGCTCAGCTAGCTAATTTGAATTATTCTCCCCTAGTAGGGAAAAAAAAATAAAAATCTCATTTTCTTTATTTTAAAAGTAGAATTTTGACTAGAGCAAAGGATGCTCTGGAGGGGGGGCCGGGGGGTGGGGAGGTCATGCTCCCACCACACATCCAGTGACCCCTCAGGGCAGGTGACCTTGGGTCATCTTAGGGATAAGCAAACCAAGACCTGGAGATTAGAGGAGGCCCACCCTCAATGCAGGGGTGAGGGGGCACATTATTGCTTCCTTCCTCTCAGGGTGGGTGTGGGAGCAAAGCTGGCAGGCCCAGTCAGGGTTTTGGGCTCTGCCTGGGGAAGCAGCTTCACCTCCCAGACCTTTGACTTTCCCTGCTAGTTGGGGCTGCCACTGTTTAGGCTCTGCACAGAGCAGGTGCCAAATGTAGGTTTCCAAAGAGGTGGGATGACAGAGGCAAGGAGAAGCTGAGGCTCTGGGAGAAGACCCACGGGCCTACATCAGGCACCTAATCTATGTGCTGGACCTGCATATCAGGGTATAAGGGTAGGAAAAGGACAAACAGCAGAGAATAAAACCACCACGGTCTCATCAGGGGCCAGACTGGGCTGGAGGCCATGTAAGAGCAGACTAAACCCACCCCTTGGGGAGCGGGAGCAGGGCCCTCACCACCCACAATGGCTGTCACCAGGCCTGTGAGCCACACTAGCCCCATCCAGCCTAGTCCAGGGGTGAGAAACAGGCCCAGGGATGCCAAGGCTGCACCCACCTCCCCACTGGGCTCGGCCTGAGCTTTATGCTGCACTCACTGAACACAGGACATGTGGTGGACCTGGGACACAGCTGCCTCTGGGTTCTGCTGACCAGGCTCAGCGTGGGAACTGCCTGGGCCAGGAAGAGGCGGAAGGAACACCAGAGGGGAACAGCTGCAGGTGCAGAGGCTACCCTGGGCCACGTGGGCTGGGCCTTACTTCCTGGTCTGGGAAATGGGTGCAGACTCTTGCTGTGCAAAGAGGGTGCAAGGATGCTGTCCCCTGCCACGATTCTTCTCAGGCCACACTCGCCTGTCCAACCCTACTGTGCACCCTTCTCAGGCTCAGTAAGGGACACGGGACCTTTGGGGTCTGGCAAGTGCTGTCCCCTCAGGGTTCGTACAAGTGCCTCTGGGTTCAGTTTCTCCACCAAATGGTCAGTCACATCAAAGCTTCCACAGTCCACACATTTACTCCCCCAGCACCACTTTAGACTATAAACTGCTAACAGTGGCGCCGAGATGAGCAGATCCCACCCAACTTTTGTGTGAAAGATGCTGTCTTAGGACCTCGTAGGCAGTGAACCAAACCCCACTTATAGTCCAGGCTGAGTTGGGAGCTGACCCAGGGCAACAGCACCCAACCCTCCCAGAGAAGCCAGCTTTATAGTCATCCCAAGGCTTCCTCAGAACAGGAAAGGGGGTGCCAGGGCTCAGCAAGGCACCTGGATGGTCCCCTGGTGGGAAGGATGGCACAGAGGACAACAGTCCAGGCCAACAGTCCCAGTGGACAGAATCCTTGCCAGCCATGACCAGCCACAGACCCTGGACAGGTCCCTTCTTGCTAGTCCTGTTTGCTTATCTGCAAGATAAGGAGGCGGGTGTGTGTGTGTGTGCCCATGGGACCTGGAATGTTGGGCAAAGCCTCATAATCCACTACGAGAAAGGTTCTGTGAACATCCCTATCCTATGGGTGGGGAAGCCGAGTCTAAAGAGGAGACAGCCTCAACCAGGCCTAGTGAGTGGAACTTGAACACAGGCCTGCTGAGCCGATTCTCATGGTCAGTAAGAGCAGGCTCCGATCTCCTGAGTCACCAGGATGCCCAAGTCCACTTCCTGGTGGGCACTTGGTCAGGCCCACTGGCCCAGGGGGAAAGCTCTGTCTAGGCCACATCCACCTGCACCCTCTGCTCCAGGTGAACGTCCCAGAAGTGCTGCTACTGAGTGCACTGACCACACCCCAGGGACCCCACGTAGGTGTGGGGGAAGGGCTGTGCTCCAAAGACACTCACCTCCAAGTCCCGCTCCCAGGAATGTAGATGAAGAGAGGCTGCCATGGGACTCACTGAAGTGGGCACTTTCGCCGTAGGTCTGCAGAGAGAGAGGTGGGGATGAGGGGTGTTGGGGCAACAACGTTTTACAGCTGGAGAAACAGGCTTGGGAGGCAGGCATGCTTTTAAGTACCCGAGTCATGACTTAAACCCACATATCTAAGCCCAAAGTCCCTGCAGACTAGGTTGGTGTCCAACTTCCCCCTCTAAGCCTCAGTTTCCTCATATGTCCCTCTCTGCTGGAAAAGGGAAACTGAGGGTCTCAGGCCCGGCAGTAGCTCCTCACCCGGCTGGGGTCGAAGGAGGAGCTGTTCTGGTCGCCAGTGCCCCAAGAGCCTGAGCTGGGCCGGTCCTCCAGACCTGCAGGACAGGAAGAGAGAGAGGGTCACCCTTACTCCTGGCCCACTCTAAAGGCAGTTCTAGCTCTCTTCCTCATCACCTCAGGGGAGAGGAGCCCTCATTCGATTTGGCATGCCTTCTGGGCCCATCCCAATACAGACTAGCCCTGTAGCCTATCCAACCTCACCCAACTCTAGTTCTGCCTGTACTGAAACCACTGTCAGTGGTAAAGTGCCCAAGACACCCTGGCACTTGGCATATTCCCAGGTCTGCAGCTCAATAAACAATTCCACCAGCTGTCACTGCTGGTAAACTCCTACTCATTCATCAAAACTCTATATACCATGCCTAGCCTGGGCAGAGCCCGCACTCACACGGAGTGTCCTTCCCCCAGCCCTGATCACACTGGCTGGGGCTTGTGTGTCAGGCTCAGTCTCTCTTGACCATGTGAGAAAGGCTCACAAAGGCATAAGCAAATGGATCATGAGTAATCAGCTTGGATCTTGGGAAAGTGTGAATCTCCCCTTGCCCATCCCTGCTAATTCAGGAGGTGGGCCATCCCTTTGCTGAAATAGCAGCAGCTGTCACTGACTACCCACTAAGCAGACTGGCAGCCCTTCTGGGGTAGAACCCAATCCCCGTTAGGGACAAACCACAGAGGCTCCTGCCACTTGCCTGCCAGGCTGGGAGGCCAGAGGTCCAAGGTGTAGCCCGGGTTAACGAGAGTGGGGAGAGGACCTTGGTCTCAAGGGGCAGGGCAGGGTGGGGCCCTTATCTTCCTGGACACTCTCCTAGGCACTAGGCACCCACCCAGGACCCAGAATCTTCCCCACAGGGCGAGAAGCCTAGGCCTGCATCCTTCCCCATCCCTCAGGGATCAGGACATATGTCCTGGACAAGTAGAAGGGGAGCAGTCCCAGGCCCCTCCCTCTCTGTGCCTCAGTTCCCCTCCTCTGTAAATGGTATAATGAATAAGTCCACTTGGCAGAATTAGGGAAGGGGGGAGGGGGACACGGGAGGGAGCCACCTGTACCGGCACAACCCCACTCCCAATCTACTCCAATCCCACATGTTGGAGTTTCCCATGCACTCCATTCCAAATCCTGCATCCCACCTCCTGCCCTCCCCTGCTTCCTTCAAATTGTATCCTTCTATTTCGGTGGCATTGTGTTAATCACTTCCCCCAGAGAACTGGTGTTTAATTGCTGTCTAATTTTCATGATTATGCATATTAATCTCCCATCCTAATGAATATTCATACATCCCAATTCGATTTTGTTTCCTAATAAAAAATTTCCAACATGATTACGGTGGGGGTGGGGGTGGGGGCTGAGGGGCTGCCTCAGTAGGTGGGGGACTAGTAAAGGGCTCCTGTGGTCTCCAGGAATCCATTCTGTGGTCTGCCAGGTTTGAGGTATCTGTACCAAAAGGTCCTAGACTCCCACTTGGGCTCCGGGAAGGAGAGCAGAGCAGCCAGTGAGGCAGGGGTGACCTTGGGTAAAGTGCCAGCAACCCTGGAGCCTCAGTTTCCCTCTATGTGCACTTGCCTGTTGGCCCCTCACCCTCTGGAGCAGCTCCCACTCCTGAAGGCCTGGCAGTGGTGAAGACATGGGCCCCACAAGTGCCTGGCAGAGACAACAGGGTGCTGCTCTGCCCTTTCTGGAAAAAGTCCCAGTCCCCATATCCCCTTCTATAAATGACAAAAATAGGGACAGACCCTCCCACCCTCACTACTTCCATTAATAGTTATTAGCCCCCCACCCCCGATTATGCATTTTAATAACCCATCCCTTATTTGTATTCTAACTAAAACATACTAGCCCGGCCAGTGTAGCTCAGTGGTTGAGCACTGACCTATGAACCAGGTCAGCGTTCGATTCCTGGTCAGGGCACATGCCTGGGTTGTGGGCTTGACCCCCCAGTAGGGGGCGTGCAGGAGGCAGCCGATCAATGATTCTCTCTCATCATTGATGTTTCTATCTTCCTCTCCCTCTCCCTTCCTCTCTGAAATCAATAAAAATATATATTAAAAACACAAACTGAATTATTCCTGCAGAAGTATACTACTACTTCCAAGTGTGTTACTGAGAGGTTTGCACCTGATTGGTTCACATGAGACATTGGATTTCTCCCTTCCTCTAATCAGGAAATTCTTTCTATAACATGCATATCACCCCAAAACTACAGTGAAAGACATAGTTGGCCAAGCATTTCTAAGCTGGAGACCACAAGGGCTCACTGGCAACCCCCCAAAATGAATGAAAAAGCACAGGTTAAGATGAACATGTGCATTCACTAAATATCACGGGCAGACAAAGATACAGGAGGTGGAGGTGGGAAGGCAGGTGGCTGAAGAATTCTACTCCCAACTGTCCTGTGCAAGGCAAACATCACATGTTCCTTTGCTGGAACTCATCCCTTAAGACACACTCCAGGCTGGGAGGGCCAAACACGAAGGTGGGAATCAGGAGGACGTGATGAGTGGGGCTGGGGAAGGCAATCCCATCCCATTAGCCCTGGAGTGAAGACACCATCGAATCAACAAGACTGGACCAGGGGCCTTCAGGTGCCACACTGCTCTGGACAGTTCTCATGGTTTATCCCACAGGATCCTTGCAGTGGCCGCTAATATCCCAATTTGACAGATGAGAAACTGAGGCACAAAGAAGATTAGTCATTTGCTTAAGGTCTCATAATAAGCAGCAGAGTCGATACAAGGACATGTGTTTCTGAGCAGGATACAAATATATATAACTTATTAATGAAGAGAAAACAATGTTTTTAAAAAGTGTTGATTTGCCCTAACCGGTTTGGCTCAGTGGATAGAGCGTCAGCCTGCAGACTCAAGGATCCCAGGTTTGATTCCGGTCAAGGGCATGTACCTTGGTTGCGGGCACATCCCCAGTAGGGAGTGTGCAGGAGGCAGCTGATCGATGTTTCTCTCTCATCAATGTTTCTAGTTCTCTACCCCTCTCCCTTCCTCTCTGTAAAAAATCAATAAAATATATATTTTTAAAAAGTGTTGATTTATTTATACTAAACTAGAGACCCGGTGCATGGATTTGTGCACCATTGGAGTCCTCGGCCTAGACTGCTGGGATCGGGCTGAAACCAGCTCTCTGACATCCATCCCCTGAGGGGCCCTGCATTGTGAAAGGGCACAGGCCAGAGCAAGGGACCCCACCAGCACGATTGGGGCCAGGGAGGGACCGCAGGAGGGCCCCAGGGCATGTCCGGCCCATCTTGCCCAGTCCTGATCAGCCGGACCCCAGCAGCAAGCTAACATACTGGTCGGAGCGTCTGCCCCCTGGTGGTCAGTGTGCGTCATAGCAACAGGTCGAACAGTAGGTTGGGCACTTAGCATATTAGGCTTTTATTATATAGCAGCGGTCGCCAACTTTTCGGACCTCACGGACCACCAGTGGTCTGCAGACCACCGGTTGGCAACTGCTGCTATATGGGATACCAGTGTGGGGAGAAGATGCAGAGGCTCATTCCTCCACTTTCCTTCAGGAGGGACGTGACTTCACTTCTATGGGTGAAAAGCCAGAAATGGGAGGTTTCAACATGTTCTTTAAAGCCATGAAAATGACTACCAGTGAGCTGCAAACCAGCACAGACCTTTCAAAACCAATTCTAGAAAACACATGCCAGACATATATATGCAATTACAGGAGGGGGTAGAAAGACAGGAAAACCAAACCTGAAAGTATGAGGAAGGGCTGAAAATGTAAGCCTCACAATTAATTTCTTGAAAACTAAAGCCACAGCACCTTCAGAAGACATTCTGGAACAAGCAGATCCAAAGACGAGAGAGAATCAGCTGCACAAAGATGGACCAAAGCATGAAACCAAAAGGTGGAGTTGTAATATTCATCTAAAAGTCTGACTGTTTTTTTTTTTAAATCATCACCCAAGAATATTTTTTTCCATTGATTTTTAGAAAGAGTGGAAGGGAGGAAAGGAAGGGGAGGGAGGGAGGGAGGGAGGGAGGGAGGGAAACACTGATGTGAGAGAGACACATTGATTGGTTGCCTCCTGAATGCGCCCCAACAGGGGACAGGGATGGAACCAGCAATGTAGGGATGTGCCCTTGGCCAGGAATCAAACCCACAACCCTTTGGTGTGCAGGTCAGTGCTCTAACTACTGAGAAACGCCAGCCAAGGCTAAAAGTCTGACTTCTTAGAGGAACTGCTCACTGGAATAGAGGTGATGGCTTTTTGCAGGGGATGGGCTTGACTCACAAAGCCCCACTGACCCAACTTTCATGTGCTGACAACCCAGTGTACAAACAAATAAGCAGGAGCCCGGGGAACACTCAGAGAACAACAAACACAGAAGGGAGGTGAACTGCTCTCTTGATGTCAAACAAATTAAAACCCTAAATGTGGTCAGGTGGGAACAAAGACCTCACGGCTCCACACCCAAATGTCCCTCAAGTACTTGTGAAGAATGACAAAGTGGCTCCATTTCAGCGAGAACAGGAACACTCTATAGTTTGGACAACTGCAGCAGCTCAGGCTGCATTGATGACCTATATTGAAATTCATCAATCCAGGAACTGATACTCCACTTCCAACCGGAAATCAGAAATCTCCAAAATAAAGACTCAAAGAGAAAAAAAATTTAAATGATCAAGTATCTCTAAAACCTAAGTAAAATACACATTATTGAAATCAACAGGATACAACTGAAGTGGTCCTCAGAGGGAAATGTATAATCCTGGGCTCTGATTACTAAACCAGAGAGAACAGAAGCAAACAAATGTGGTCTCTGACTTAAAAATAAAAATAAAAATAAAAATAAATACTTAAAAAAGAGGAGGCATCAAGGAAGAAGAGGGAAGAGAAAAAAAGTCAATTGATAAATACTGATTCAGCAATGAAGCAGATTGGAAGAAAGATCAATAACAGATAAAGGATAAGGAAGCAGAATCAAGGACAAAAGAACAGAAAAACACATAGATTTAGGACAGACGCAGTTGCTACCTCCTGATACAAGGACAGGTGACTTTATATGTGATGAAAGAATGCAACGTTCACCATTTTTAAATGTGCCTGAAATGAATTATTTTTTACCTAAGAAAATGGTAAAATGGACAAGAGGAGTGAACAAAATCTCCACAGGCTGATAAGCAATGGGGGTTAAACAGGGCAGGGCCATTTTCCCATGTGCAGAGGAACAAGGTACCACTTGTTGGAGACTGGCTCAGATACACAGCAGTGCCTAAAGATACAGGCCAACACCACTTAGAAACAGGCAAAATGTAAAACAGATCTAGATAACAAGGAACATAGGCCATGCACAAAATTCAAGGAGCGTCTGGGGGTTACAACCATTCATTAGCAGACGTCACGACCCAGTAAAGGAGGAAAACTGGGGGCCATTCTGAGACATTTTTTGTGCATGGTCATACTGGACAGGAAGGAAACGCCCTTAACAAGATAAACAGACAGAAAGATCAATATCTAATCAATAGCCAGTGTCAGGCTTGGTCCTGCTTATAACAAGCAAACAGCATGTGTTGTATGGTTCTAGAAACACCAGCCAATGCAAAAACGGACATGGGACGGGGAGGCTAGGTGTCTTAGGATGGGTGACCTGGAAAACCGAACCAAGGGGCAAATGCAAATAATTAATGGGTGGCAGGAGGTGATCAGGTGGAAAACATGATGAAAAAGATCCCAAACCACAGCACAGAAATTATTAGAATACCTAGCAATAACCCTCACTTGAAAAGTACATGACCAGATCTTTAAAAATTATATAAAATGACTAATTGCTTTATACTTCAATCTTCAAAGTTTACCTTAACACTACTAAGGATCAAAAAAGAAAACTTAAATAAATGGAGAAGATACCAGTTTCTTACAATGGGAAGACAAATGGTTCTTCCCAAACTTATCTATGTATTTAACATTTCAAAATCACAACAGGTTTTTTTGGGGTGGGAGGAGTGGGGAAAGGAGACATGACATAATTATTCTGAAGATCATGGAAAAGACATATGTAATACTTTCAGCAATAAAGAATCATAATAATAATTAAAAATAATAAAATCTGTAAAAAAAAATAAAGATCATGGAAAAGAATCAGCATCTCTGAAAATATGGGAGAAAATAACCTAAAAAAGAACAACTGAGGTAGGACTATAAGAACATCCTAAAGCTACAGTATTAATACTGGGTAGTACTGCGGTAGTAACATAGTAACAGATAAAAAGGTAAAAAGATGGAAAAGCCGTAGACAGTTTTTCTCAGTTGTTAGAGCATTGGCCTGTGGACTGAAGGGTCTCGGGTTCAATTCCGGTCAAGGGCACCTACCTCAGTTGCACGTTTGATCCCTAGCCCATGTTGGGGTGCATGCGGGGGGGGCAACCAGTCGACGTGTCTCTCCCCCTCCCTCCCACTCTCTCTAAAAATCAATGGAAAAATATCCTCTTGTGAGGATCAACAAAAACAACACAAAACAAACAAACAAAAAAAACAACCAGGGGAAGCTCAAGGGTCTCCTCTCCAAGGTGCAGGAGTAGGCTGTCTCCTGATACCCCCAGTGATAGGCGTGTCCCTGGGCCTTGAAGGACTCTGGCTGGGTGGGGCAGGAGCCAGGCTGAATGGGGGTGGCTCATTCCTTTTACTCCTAACAGATACGCAGCCCAAGAAAGTCCGGAAGATGCCGCCAGGTCTTCCATCCTCGGTGAGTTGTGAGATGGAGTGAAGACCCCACAGACCACATGCCTCTCCTGCCCTCCAGGTTTGGGGGCTGTCCCTGCTGGAGGCCATACAATGTGTCATTGGGGACACTGGGTCCAGGACATAGGGATGTGTGTTCTGAGCAGTCCATGAGTGAGCCGGTGTGTGCACTTGGCCGGAGATGTTTAGTAGCTCAGCCGCAATCACTGTTAAGGTTGCTGTCCCCTAGTAAATTTGTACTAGTATGTCTGCTCTGACAAGGACGGTGACAGCATGCTTTCCTACCCTCCAGCATCTTTCCCGTATATTCCTCAACTGGATGTAACAAGGAGCAGACACATTCATGGCTGTCACATCTGAACTGCCGAATGGACTATCATCCAGTTCTTAAGGATTTCTCAGAAATGGCACCAAGTCTAAAACACATCATAAATGAAAAAGACTTGACATCATAAAAATTAAACCAGCCCTGGCTGGGTGGCTCAGTTGGTTGAAGCTTTGTTCTGTACACCAAAAAGGTTGCAGTTAAATTCCCAGTCAGGGCACATACCTAGATGTGGGTCAGGACATATGGGAGGAATAGTTTGATGTTTTTTTCTCTCTTTCCCTTCCTCTCTCCAAAATAAATAAAAACATATCCTCAGGTGAGGATAAAAAATAAATAAATAAATAATCCCCTGAGACAAATGAAAAACCTCCATTATTAACAATAGTTTGTAAGTTGGGAAAAAACAGCTGCAATATAGATCACAAAAGATGAGTAAGCATCCTGCCCAGCCAGGTGGCTCAGTGGTTGAGTATTGAACTATGAACCAGGTCATGGTCTGATTCCCGGTGTGGCCTCGATCCCCAGTTGGGGACATGTAGGAGGCAGCCAATCAATGATTCTCTCTCATCAATGATGTTTCTCTCTCTCTTTCCCTCTCCCTTCCTCTCTGAAATCAATAAAAATATTTTAAAAATAAAAGATAAGCATCCTTCTTATATAAAAATTCTTGCAAATAAAAAACATCAGTATAGGGTGGGGCTACGAGACACTATGGGGAGGTAGCATTGAGTGGTTAGCTAGGATCGTTACTAAACTAGTTTTAGCTTTTCCATAAGTAAAATGGGGATGATAATAACACCTATTTCACGGACCTATGAGGACAGAAGACTCACAATCAATGACCCAGTTTGGGTACCTGGCATACAGTGCTCAAGAAATGGTCACATAAGTCATTGCTAACAAGTGTTATGATTCCTTTTGCTAAAAAGTTTATAAAGCAGCAAAAAAGGAACCAACAACTGGGATAGATCTCCAGTAAATTATGCTGAGTGGACAAAGCCAACTTTAGGAGGTGACAAGTGGTATGGGTCTGTGTATCTAACATTCTCAACAGGACAAAATGTAGAGATGGAGAACACTAAATTAGTGGTTGCTGGGTGCAAGTGACTGTGAAGGGGCAACGGGAGTGGGTGATGGAACAGCTCTGTGTCTCGATGGTGGTGGTGGCTTAATGGCGCTAAATGTAGGACAAATTGCACAGAACTATACACACACACATACATGCTCACACATGCACTGGTGAGCCCTGAATAAATTGCACTGTACCAAGGTCATCTTCCCAAACCCGTATTATGTTACAGACATGCTATATGTCTGGGGGGCCAGGGGAGAACACGGGGCCTTTCTGTACATTTCTTTGCAATGTCCTGTGAATCCATGATGATTTCAAAAGACCCAGTGTTGGTTTAGGGGTGAGGACATTTCAGTGAATACACGGCCACAGTCAGCCTAGTGACTCCCCCAGAGGACAATCACACACATACGTTGCAGGGTCCTTACAAAGACCCAATGTGAAAGCCACCTCTCCTAAGTGTTAGATGTTGACCAAAGCATGTTAGCTTTACACAAACCAAGAAAACTGTGGAGAAATTAAAAATAGAGACACTTCCTTTAGTCTGACAATGAGCACTCCCTGATGTCTCATGTGGCCTTGAACCCTGTAGTCTTTGGCAGAGAATGCACTGTCACGTAGAGATCTGTGCCTCAGGGTTTCCCAAAAGGGAATGACTGGAAAAATTATTCTCGTTTTAAATGTCTTCCAATCCAGAGGATAACTAGAAAGCCTCGGCCTGGCATTGGTTGGTCGTCAGTGCCTTTCTGACATCATTTTTTCAAAGCAGAGATGGCCCAGGCAGCCATGGGCAAGGCTGCCCACAGACCCTCTACATGCCACTCAGCTACTATTTCAGTTACTTTCAGAGACACCTCCTACTTAGGACCAGGCTGCTGATTTTCTGATAGGAAATGACCTTTTGAAATAAACTTAACAGAAGCAAGTTAACTTAAAGTCAACACCAGGAAAATGCCAGACTGGGACTTACAAGGAGGTGTGAGGAGACTGTGGCTGGAGGACCTATTAGCATTTGGAAACTTAAAAAAAAAAATGTGTTTTTAATTGATTTCAGAGAGAGGTAGGGAGAGATAGAAACATCAATGATGAGAATCATTGATTGGCTGCCTCCTGCACAGCCCCTACTGGGGACTGAGCCGGCAACCCGGGCATGTGCCCTTGACCGGAATTGAACCTGGGACCCTTCAGTCTGCAGGCCAACGCTCTATCCACTGAGCCAAACCAGCTAGGGTGAAAACTCTTGATAGTGGTGTCCCCCTTAAACTGACATAGTCTGTCTGGAAGGAGGGTGACCTACTTACTGATGAAAGGGGTGTGTGTGTGTGTGTGTGTGTGTGTGTGTGTGTGTGTGAACAAAACCCTCCCTGTCCAGAGGGAGGGCAGGGGCTGCAGAAACCATGGAAAATCAATCTTCAAATATTTATAGGAGTTCCTAGAGGGGACCCTTATACCCTGGGCCATGGCTTTGGCTATTAAGGGCTGCTGGCCTTGTGAGTGGACACCAAATTAGGGAAGACAGCTCAGGGCAGAGACCCAGGGGGAGATAAAGGCCTCTAGGAAGCCCCCCCAGGGTCTGATCTTCTGCCTGAGGCAGGGAAGTGGAAGCACCCTAGCTCCTGGGGGCTATTTCAAGGGGGAGGGATGTGGGGATTTCCATACCCCAAGGAGGACACTGGCTGTCCCTGCTGCCACTTCCTCAGGCAGAGAGGAAGGCCAGTGCAAGGCAATGGGGCGGCAACACAATATTTCTCCCTTTGGGGTGGCGCATGAACATAAACCACCCCCTCAACACACCCCCTCCTCCAGCCAGACCTCACTGGATATCCCAGTGGGATTCAGAAATGACTCCAAGATCTCAGAGATGCAGGATGGCATGGCGCCAATCCTGGGATCCCAGAAAGATGCCAAAGTCCACACAGAGTGCCGGAAGTGCTGGAAACTGAAACAGCCAGCCTCCCCAAATGCTCCCCCCAAATCCTCCCAAAAGCCAGAGTAGACTCCCCAACATGCACATGGCAACTCTCTGCTCACAGTCCTCCAGGCTCCCATCTCCTTTGGGATGAAAGCCCAAATCCTCACCATAGCACACAAGTCCCTGCATGACCTGCCCCCAACCCCTCCATTCCCTCATCTCCTCCCTCTCCCCCGTTCACTCTGCTCCAGCCACACAAGCCTCCTCCCCGTTTCTCCAGCACAGTAGATGCCAAGCAAGGTCGTGCCCCAGGGCCTTTGCATGTGCTATGCCCCCTGCCTTGAACTCCTTCACCCTGTCTCTGCTCAAACTTCTTGGAGATCATCCACAACTGGCCTGGTTTTGTGGAAGCTCCCTCCCTGCTTCTCTGCTTCCTGACCCCTGTTGTAGGTTCCTTTAGGCCATACTGCCCATCCTCCCACAGGCATGTCAGGGGCACTCAGTGCCAGGTTGAGTGACCAATTCATACAGGTTTGCCTGGATATACCCAATTTGAATGCTCTAAGTCCCAGTAACCCTCTGAATCCTCCTGTATACAGTAAGGGCCAGGAGCTGGGCCTCTCCCAGGGCTTGCAGGATGGGCAAGATTTGTCAAGGGCTAAAGTTCTACATCATGCCCCTTCTAGACCCGTTTCCCCTTTGGGGATGGAATGGAGACCCAGGACCCCACTGGGGCCAAGAGGACCTCAGAGGCTCAAGCCCCTGTCTCACACAGGACCCCCTTGTGAGTGACACAGATGCTTCCCATCCCCAGTCCAGGGGCCTAGGTTCCAGGTGCTGGACAAAGGATGATATGCTGACCTCCAGGCTCCCTTCACTATACTCAACACAGGTTGTGAGACCGCGACAGCAACTTGTTCTCCAGCCCCGACTCCAGTTGCTGGACCTGAGTGCCACCCCCCACCTCCCCAACAGCTCCTCCTCTGGCACCCTGTCCACGAGGCTGCAGCCAGCCTCAGCCCCACTCCACATTCCAGGTCCGGTGCTGTACCCTGTTCCTGCTCTGCTCCAGCCCACCCTCTACACAAGCTCATCTTTTTATGCAAACTCGCAGTCCCGAGGCAGCGGGATCCTACCTGAGCCTCCAAACTGGGTGCCAGCCAGGGAGGTGGGCCGGCCTTTCCCATTGGCCACTGGCAGCGGAAACATCTGTGGGGAGGCAAAGAGAGGTAAATGAGGTGGCGGGGGGTTAAGGGGGTGCACATCCAGGGATGCAGCTCTACCTAGGGGTCCTATCCCATCAGAGGGCCCAGGCAGGGAAAGGCAGCCAGGCTCACTACACACTGTCTGAGCAGAGAAAGGCTCTCCTGGAGAAGCCCTTAACCAAGGCCCCTCTGACAACACAGCCCACCACTGGCAACAACTGCCAGTGGAAGTTAAAACCTGTTGTTTACACAAGCTTTGTATTTTTCCAGGTTTGCATTTTTTTGGATGGACTAATTATTTAGATACTTGATACAACTTATCTTCTATTAGATGTGATACACAGTATTCTTTAAGTTTCAGCTTTAAAAAAGTGAAACCATTTACACCTAGTAGGTAGACCCTGCCTAGCCCCTCCAGTCCCACAGGTCACCATGTGCACATCCCTGACTTGAGTGGCAGCGATATAGGGAAGACAGTCAGGCCCCACTGCTGGGGCAGACAGCGTGACCTAGATGGAGTGTCTCCCACGTGCTGGGCTCTGTGCTCAGCAGCTGCCTGGGCAGCCCTCACCATACCCTGACTGCTGATGCCTGCCTGCCCTTCAGAAGAGGAAACTGAGGCTCACAGAGGTGGGAAGCTGAAGGGACCAGGAAGGGCTATACCCCCCGTGGCTGAGTGATTCCCTAGGCACCATCCTCCATGCCCAAACCCTGGGTGTTAAGTCCCTATAGATTAAACAACTTAGTAGTACTAATGGGAAAACCCAACAACAACAAACCTGTTATCACAAAAAAACCCAAAACAAATCTTTGCCATGTCCCAGATCTGGGTTTTACAGATTTCGTTTGGGGCTCAAGTGATTAAAGTAGCTGGAATCGAGGCCAGTGGCCCGTTGGGGAGTGGCTGAAGGCTCCCCCAAACCTTTCTAGGCCAGCCAGAATATGAGGGTGCATCTCTCACCTGAAGGTATGACTCTTATGTGGGTGCCGTGAGAGTTGGGAGGGACCCAGGAAGTGGGGTCCTGTCTCCCATGCCCCGTCCTATAGGAGGAGAAACTAAGCCCACGCTCAACTGACCCTGGCAGGAGTTAAGAGCATAGGCTCCTGGGGTCTGCACCCCTCTTGGGAAATGTGTTTGTGTGGCTGTGCTCCCTCAACTGGGCCGGCCTCTCCAGGGCCCTATTCTCCAAGATGGACCCTCTCCCACTGGTGAAACTGAGGCCCACATGGGGGAAGGGCTGGCCTAAGCCAGGACAAGAACCAACAGGGCCCGATGCCTGGAGATCAGCAGCCAACCCCTGGGGCTTGTCTTTGTTTTGTCCCCTAGAGTATCAGGGGCTGACGTGGCACTTGCCACAGGGGGCAATGGGCTGTGTCCTTTGGGCGCTGTGGGCCTTGTCATCAGCCCAGATAGGCCCCATACCCCTGAACCTTGGTATTCTCTTCTGTGAAATGGACTTGGGGCTCTGACCACATGGGATGTTGTGAAACCCCAAAGCACATGGGTGTCTTGGGCACTTGGGGGCCTCAGTACACATGCCAAGCTCAGAGGGGAACCCAGTCAGGTCCAGGGCAAGGGCTGCCAGACCCCCTGGTCTCCCCAGCCCCTCATCAGGCAGAAGGACCATCTCTAGCCCACTCAGGGATCATCACCTCAACACCTTCCTTTTCTAACTCAGGAAACTCAGGAACAATTTAAATTGGGTTTCCTTTGTTCCTTTGTATTTAATTTTGACTGTTGCCTTTTCTACTTTTGAGAAACTAACCCCCAAAAAAGAGCTGCTTCCCTTTAGGTTTCTTTGTTTCAGTCTAAAAACAAAGTGGTTCAAAGAAACAAATTAACTCAGTTTCTGTGGGGCAGGTGAGAGGGGGCGCTATGGAGGAACAGAAGGGACCTGAACTAAAATAGGTGGCTGCCTCTGCGTCCACTTGGCCAGGCCACTCTCTTATAACAAGGAGGGACAATGAAAAATCAAGCTCTGAGTTTCTCTGAGAGGAGACACCAGGCACCTCACCCTCTCAGCCTGTTTCTTCATCTGTGAAACGAGTTGCTGCTTTTCAGCTGGGGAAGGGGAAACATTCAGACCCTTTAGACAGAAAAGGGAGGCTGACAAGTGGTTCAGGGTTCTCAGACAGAGGAGGCGAAGGGGTCAGCTCTAAACCTGTGCTCCCCCATCCCCAAGCGGGTCTGTTCTGGCCCAGTAGTCTGTGACTTGTCAGTTTAACAAAAAAAAAGTGAGCTGTACCCGTGGTTACTCAGCCAGGGAGGCAAAAATAAAACGGCTTAAAAATATGAGCCTGGCCCTTCCTGAGCCGAGGCCCCCTGTCTCAAGGGCTGTTTTTCTGCAGGATGGTTGATATTTCAGTTTGGGGACTTGTTTTTGACAGACCTCAGTGGCCTGAGCCTCATACTAGTGGAGGGTTAAATTCAGACCGAAAGTGTCCTCCCCCAACCTATTTCAAACCAAAAATGGTGCTTGGGTGGGGGGAGGGGTGAGACTTAGGGAGCTGTCCACCCTGGGTTCCTGGGTTCGTGTGGATCACCCCAACACCCGCCACAGGTGGCCCACTGTACAGATGAGCAAGCCAAGGACCCTGGTCCAAGGTACACTCCAGCTCCCAGCACCCAAGGGAGCTCTGCTCTGGTTTCTGGTCTCACTGGGCCTGTTTGAGCTGTGTGACCTACGGAAGCCAGTACCCTCTCTGAACCTCCACCTACCTGGCTGGGAAATGGGCAGTTCAGGGTGGATCAAACCACCCAAAGTATAAGGATTCTCACCTTCCCCCATGGGGCCTGCTGCTCCCCAACAGTAACAATGGCAGTGATAGTAATGGTGGCTGAGCGCTGCCCACAAATTCCCACACTGTTCATGAGGTCTCCTCCTGTCACCTGACTGCTAAAACCATGGACACGCCCCCCGCCTCGCCCCGCCTTTAAAAAAAAAAATCCATAATGTAGCAAATAACCCTGATCACACCCATTTTACAGATCAGGGCTGAGCCTCCCCTTGGAGACAATGGAGGCTCTGGGCAGTCCCTCCCACTCTCTGGGCCTCAGTTTCCCCACCTGTAGAGTGGTAGACTGGACCCACTCTATGCCCCAACAAACACCTGGGTGACAGGTGCCTTTGGAAGCTGACAAGGGCCCCAATTATGTACACTGCAATGGGGTGTCAGCCTGCCCCCAGAGGGACACCCCAACTCCCCCAGCTCTACCTAGGGGCCCCTCCACCCAAACAAGTGTGAGGTCTGGCTGTTGGGGCTGTTTCAGTTGGTGCTTCTTTCCCAGGAATCCTGCGAGTGCGGAGGGTGTAGGAAAGATGGGCGGAGCCTGGCTTACCATGCTGAAGTCCAGGAGGTCACTGAGCTCTTTGTCGGTGCCCACCGGTGCCATCCTCTGCGGCTGGTTCATTCTCCAGCTGCAATGGTGGGCTCAGGGGCCAAGGTGGGTACCTCAGTCCTAGAGATGGCCCTGCTTGGTAGCCCATGGTGGTGGATGGTGGTGGTGGTGGTGAAAGCAGGGAGGGACAGGGACAGACACATAAGGAGAAACGGACAGGAGGAAAAAAATTTTGAGACTGTGGCCTAAGTAGACAGATGGGGAATGGGAGAGCTGTTTTAAAAGCCCCTCTAAGCCCCTGAGGGTCTGGGTCCTCCTTGACTGAGTCCCTTCCTGACCCTGGGGGGTGGCACAGGGCAGCCAGAACTCCAGCCCCTGGAGAGACCCCTGCCCAGAGCCCTCTGAGTTTGAACAATGAGGGAGAGGGGGAGTAAGCAAATGTAGATTTCCTAATTCCCTCTGCGACCACCAGGGACTCAAGCCGCAAATTTTTAAACTGGCAGCAGAGCGGGAGTAGTCCCTTCTCCACTTACTGGGCCCCTCTCCCGCCACATCTCCCATTCCAACCACCCCCAAGTTAACCCTGGCCCCGCCTCTGGGAAGGGGGAGGGGCGACTCAGACCCCGCCCCGAGGAAATTTGCTGACCCCCTCCCAAGCAGCTGTCACAGCACGTTGAAGTCTCGGTCACCCCCAAATTCAAAGAAAAAGAAATCCTCAAGGCGAGGCCCTCTGCCCTCTTCATGACTGAATGGGGGGTGGGGGTGGGGGAGCAGAACGGGGACCTATCCTCAAAGCTCCCCTCCACCTCTTCCCCCCACAAAAAACAACCTTAGCTTGTAACAACCCTGATGTATCCGGGAATTATTTTTAAGCAACTTTGAAAACATCTCCTGCCTCCCGCCCCTGGGGAAAGCGGGTTCCTAGACCAGGATCTTCCGCATGGTCCCAGGGGTTCCATTCTAGAACCGGGGGTGGGGGGTCCACCTGCCAGAACCCATCCCCCCCTCCACCCCACCCCACCCCACCCCACGAGAAGGGCGCGCAGGTCTCCGTTGTCCCGTAGACGGACAAGACACCCCTCTGGCTTCCTCCCCGGGTCCCCAGATGTGGGCGGGGGTGGCCGCGGAGACACCGCGGAAGCTGCGGGAAGAGGGGGTTCTGAGCCCAAGGGAGACCCAACTTCAGTGGCGGAGAACTCCCCGCTTTGTTTGTCAACTAGAGACTAGGTGTGAAACGGCTGCCCCCGGGCACCCCCTCCCCCGCTAACTTTTTTCTTTGGGGGAGGCCATGCGAAACTGACTTTTTGAGTACGAAACCGCAATTTTTTTGTAGGATCGGTGAAACTGATTTTAAGGCAGACTGGGGGGGCGAAACGGGCTTTTATAGGGAGCTAAGACTTTGGGGCGTCACAAGGACTTTTGGGGACTCGGAAAGTATCTGGAACCACTTGGAGAGAAGGGGATCGGAACGTCTTCCTTTGAGGGGGAGGCCCGGGAAGCCAGTCGCCCACCCCCCCACAGCCGGTGCCGGCGGCGCGGCCCAGGAGCCCTTTGAAGCTGGGGCGCTACCGCCCCTGGGCTCGCAACACCGAGCCGCCGCCGCCGCCGCCGCTCCCCGCAGTAACGCTGAGCAGATGTTCCCTCCGCACCCCCCCTCGGCCCCCAGCCCTCAACCTGAGCCTCCGTTCGCGCGGCCGCACCTTCCCCGCGCAGACAAAAGGACTCTCCCTCCCTCCCGCCGCTCCCTCTAAACTTCAGCGCCCCGGCTTGCCCCTCCCAGGGGAGGGGGCGCCCCCAAGCCCTCGTGTCGCGGCTGGGGCCCTCGCCGCAAAGTTGGGGCGGCCTCTCGGGCGCCCCCGCGCGCCCCCTCCCTCGG
>NW_005871431.1:46215-47927 GCF_000147115.1 Myotis lucifugus | reverse complement strand
GGGGGGGGGGGGACGACGCACCCCAGAGCGTCCCTCCCGCCCCAACTTCCCGGCTCCCGTGCCGTGGGGAGGCCCGAAACAACTTTGCACAAAGATGCGGGGCTCCGACGCCGCGCGCCCCGGGTCCCGGTGCGGTTACCTGCTCAGCGCGGACCGGCCCGCAGCTCACGGGAAGCGGCGCACGTACGGCCCCCCCGCCCCGACAAAGGGGTGCCCGCCGACCCCGAGGGTCGCGCGTTGGCGGCGCGTGGCCTGGGACCCTCCCCGCGTGCCCGTGTGCGGTCGGGGCACTGGAGGAGGAGGCGTACGGAGAGTACGCGGTGCCCGTTGCCGCGTCCGGTCGGCTCTGTCCGGCCCGCTACGTCCGCGGGCGCCACCGCTGCCTCATCTTCCTGCGGCGGGAGACATGTTCCGTCCCCCGCCCGCGCGCTGGCCACGCCCACTCCAGGGCCCGCCTACGGTCCGCCCCGTCCGGGGACGCCGTGAATCCCTCCGCCACCACCGTCCGAGTGGGCCCCCTCCCCCGGTTCTACCTCCCTTGCGCTCGCAGGAGGCGGCTGCAGCGTCGCGAAGCCCGGAGTCTGGGAGTGGGGGCTTCCCTGGGGTCCGTCGGCAAACGGTGCGGGGAGCGGACAGGGACTATCTTCTAGCGCGGAGGCGCACGTGGGTTGGAGTGCATAGCATCCATGACGCCAGCGGGAAAGGACCGTGAGATGGAAAAATAAGACAGAGCGGCAATGGCCAATCGGAGGGCGCAAAAGCCTGATTGGCGGTGCCACGGGCCATTCGTGAAGAGGCCACGCCCTCTCTCTGCGGACAGCGAAGAAAGAGGCGGGACTCTCCAAGAGAGAGGCCACGAGAAACGGCGGGGGTGGGCTTTGCAGTTTCATTCTCAGGTTTGCGTGGGCGCCCGCGCGGCCTCTCGGGCGTCGTCGAGTCTGCGTTCCTAGGGCTAGCCCAGGTGCTGGGTGTTGCGAGCGGGCGAACGAATCAGACCCATTTCACGGGCTGGGAAACTAAGGCCAGCTCTGTTTCAGGGTCAGAGAGCCCCACGTGGGACTTGCGCTGTGCCTCTGACTCGCTGGGTCTCAGTTTCCCCATCTGTAATATGGAATTTGGACCTGATTTTGAACAGGACTAAGGCCAGACCAAGCCTTCTGATTCTCAGTGATCTGTCTCTTTGTAGGTCCAGAGTTCCCCCCACAGCCAGGGGCTCCTCAGCTTTTGAAGACCACAGACCCTATAGGAGTAATAATTATTATAAATTAACTAACACACTCTTTCATGGCTCCCTGTGCCTCCCGAGAAATAGTTACACTGCTTCCAGGCCTGGGAAGAGGCTACCATCCCCCTGACCCCTGGACACAGGGCTTCACTGTTCGGGAACCTGCCAGGCTCATTCCCACCTCTGGGCCTTTGTCCTTGTAAACTCCTGGCTGCAATGCTCTTCCACCTCCACCTGAAGCCCCTGAGTCAACCTTAGTTCAGGAAGTCCAGGGAGCTGGGCTGAAAGGAAGGAAGAAAAGGAGGAATGAGGGGGTGAAGACCCAAGGGAGAGGCAGGGGCTCCTAAAAAGGTCACAAGCCACTCCTAATACACCTGAAGAGGCTGACTCTCACCCTGACACTGTCTTCCTTCTGGCCCAGAGAGTCCCCCACATGCCCAGGCCTGGGAAGGGGAGTCTAGGTCTGGGTTTGAATCCTCATCCTTCC
>NW_005871431.1:29631-44942 GCF_000147115.1 Myotis lucifugus | reverse complement strand
AAGGTCTCAGTTAGAATCCCAGTAAGGGGCATGTCCTTTGTTGAGTTAGATTCTGGGCACTGGCAGGGCTGAACTTAGAAACAACCAATGGAGTTATTCTCATTTCCATGTGTTTTTTTTCTCTCTCCCCCTCCTTTCTTCCACACTTTCTAAAAAATCAATGGAAAAAAATATATTCTGGATTAGGGGGGAGAAATTAATGCTATGGACAGATTCCCATGAGTGTGTGTGTGGGGGGGGGCGGGGGGGGGTGTCAGGGGATGTGGCATGGTGGTAGAACCTGCTAGAAGACAGTGCCGGTATGGATTTGGGCCACGATTGTTCATGGGGAGAATGTAATTGGACTTGGGACTTCAGGGCCACCCTCCTGACATCTGTTTTCATTTGTCTCTAAAGTGGGTACCTTCTCCTGGAGTGTGACTAGACACCCTCACTCTCCCACCCCACCCAGCTCCTCTCTGCATTTCAGATGTGGCAGGAGGGAGAAGCACTTATCACTCAAGCTAGACCCCTCACACACACCTCACTTCCTCATCCCAGCTTGTGTTGACAAGTCCATGTTCACCATGATCCCCCCACCCAGGCCTGGATCAGGGCTCATTCATTCATTCATTTATTCATTCTCCCTGGGAGTTCCTTCTGGGCCTGCTGGTTGGGCCTGGGGTTGGGGGTCTCCCTGGAGATGGGATGGGAGGCTTATTAACCTCTCCAGATGAGGGAGGGGATGCTGACCGTAGTGGGTGTTCAGTGGATGGTGAAGCAGCAGTTCCACCAGCTGCTCCCCAGGCCTGACTTCGCTGGCACTCCCACGTGTGAATATAAGGAAGGGAGGGGGACCCAACAATGCTTTGGCCCCTGCCCCTCACCTTGGACTTGTACTGGGGAGCAGGTGGCCCATGAGAGCTGGGCAGGGGGCTGTGAGGGTGACCAGAGCCACAGCCTCATGCCTCCCATTGCCGGGTGTCATAAAGATCCAGAAGATTCTCTGAATGTCTTCTACAGGACCCTGACTCTCTGGGATGGATCCCCTGACCCTGGGTGTGACCAGAAGGAGGAGTGAAGTTGATGGACAAAGAGAGAGGAGCACTCTAGGCAGGGGAGAACAGGGGCAAAGGTAGGGAGGTGGGACTGCACAGGGTGTATTTAAGGAAGCGATGAGGCGGGAGCCCCCAGAATGGAGGCAGAGGAACCAAGGTGAAAGGGCAAGGCCTCGGATACCACAGGGAGGGGTCAGATCTTCATGGTGAGGACATTAGGGAGCCATGGGGGAGATTTGAGCCTGAAAGGGACCTGATCCCAGTGGTTGTGTGGGGAGGAGGCGGGATGGTCATTGGGGGAGAGAAGGGCTGGCCCTGGTCAAGATGAATCAGGTAAATTTGGGATAGATTTGAGGGGGAACTGAAGGGTCACCCTTGGGGTGGGGAGGAGGAGACAGCCACCAATCAGTGTGGAGTGTGGGGCTGGGACCTGCATGAATTAATAGTGATGCCCTTCTCCTAGCAAGGACATCTTGGGGCCAGTGATAGTTAATGAAAAGGGATGGTCAGGAGAGGTGTGTGGCAGAGGGTGGTGAGTGAGTGAATGAATGGATGGGTAGATGAATGAATGAATGAACCAACAGTGATCTGAACTAAACCCCAAACCCAGACAGAGCCTGACCATGGCACTGCTTCTTTCCACTGGACCCCCTCACCTACCCTGTGAACATCCATCCTCAGGGCCCGAGCCACCAGCTGAGGGCAGACCCTCCTCGCTCCTGGTCTGGTGCCCCAGGTGGCCCATAGCTCCTGAGTCAGGGGCCCCAGGGCCTGTCCCACTGCATTCCGGGGCAGCCTGTGAAAACATGGGGTGCTTCCCCACCTTCCCCATGGGCACTGTCTGGCCCAGTTCCCTGAGGTGGTAGGGGGGTGGTGGGAGGGGTAGGCTGCAGGGAGCCGGGCTGGATTCCTGCCGCCCACGCACCCACCCACAGAGTAGCCTCGCTGACCTCTGCTCATGGTGAAATGGAAGACACTCCTGTCCCCCCTTCTCCTGAGATTTCTCCAGATCCCCTGACCTTCTCAAAAGAGGAAGCAGGAATCACCTACTGTTCAGATAGGGAAACTGAGGCTTAGGCCTTCCACCTGGGGCTGGCCAGGCGTCCACACTGGATTCACCTGGCCTCCAAGCTCCTCACCAGCTCCCTGCTGCCTTCCAGAAATGGGGGAAGGGCATTCCGGACTGCCAGCACCTGCGAGGCTAAGGCGTGTGGGTGGGTCTTACTCAAGGGCCCTGGGAAAAAGCCAGGAGGGTGACGTGGTCTCACTGGGGGCATGGGAACTGAGCCCGAAATGCTGAGGTGTCCCTGGGCTGGTGAGGGTGATCGGAAAGAGGGCACAGCTGGGTACAGGCGGGGAGATGGCATGGCCAGCCATCCCCTCGGTACGCTGAGGGCCATGGAAAGCCCGCGGCAGTTAGTGGTACTGACCCAAGTCCCGGCCACCCTGTCTGGACCCCAACCCCACCCTGGCCTCCTTTCTTGCTCCAATTCAGCCCACCTCCCTCCTCGAAGCCTCAACAGCCCTCCAGACTCCCCTCCTTACCGTCCTTCAAACACCCGTGAGTTTCCAGGTCTTTGTCCTGGCTGTGCCCTCCTCCCAGGCCACCCTTCCTCCTGTACCTGACTATCTCCGCCGCATATTTTGGCCCTTAGATTGGGTGCTGCCTTCTCCAGGAAGCCTCCTGGTTTTTATGGAAAGGTTTGGGGCCTGAGAGGTGGGTGTCCAGCCTCTGGCCCGGCTCACCACCAGATCCGTGTTTAAATCCTGGCTCTACCTTGTCTTGGCTGTATGACTCTAAGCAGGGGCTGCTCCTCTTGGGCCTCAGTTTCCCCTTGTGCAAATCAGGGGGCTGGGCCCAAGAGAGGCCATGGTGTGGTTTATCTTGGTGTATCATCTCATTGAATCTCCCCCTGGCCCTGTGAGGTGGTAACTGTTCGTCTTGTAGATGGGGACACTGACACACAAAGGAATGCAGCCACTTAAAGTCACACAACTGGGTGGTAAGTCTAGGCAGGGTTCTGTGCCCAGGACCACCGGAGGGCATGGAGCCTGGGTGGGTGTTTAGGCCAGTTTTACACTTGATCTTAGCCAAGAGGCCGAGAAGCGATAGGCCAGTTTTACAGAAGGAACAGGTCAATGGGGTCACCCAGGTGCTGGCTTTGTGCCTGGCCCTGTGATGCCATTTTTATGCCCAGTATCTCCTGTGATCTTCCTGCCAGCCTGTGGTTGGCCCCAAGTCACACAGGAGGAAACTGAGGCCTAAAGAAGTTGAACCAACTCCATGTGCTCCCTCCTGGCTGGGGCTTGACATGGCCCGGCTGTGTGTTTGCAGAGAAAACAAATAAGTTGCACAAATAGGTCATCAAGAAGCCCAAGAAGGGAGGCAGATCTATTTGGGTCCCCAGGCGTCTGCTGCTTCTTGTTGTGTGGGTGGCAGTTTTCAAATGGTCGGTGGAGAGTGTACATGAGGCAGGGTCAGAGGGCAGGAGGTGCCTGGACTCAACTGAGCTCCCTATACTCCTAGTATTGGAGGGGAAGATGCACAGGCTGGCCTTGTCCCCCTTCCCCCTTCGCCCCCCTGCCTTCTTGGGGGTAAAAAGACACAAAGCCCTGAGCTATAAAAGGAGGAAAACCTTCAAATTTGACTACATAAAAACAAAACCCTGCTGAATTGTAATAAACCCACAGATGAGGTTAGAAGAGGTATGACAGCTGGGAAGAAAATATTTGCAACATCATAATGGAAGAAAGATTTGTATCCTTCCTACAAATCAATAAAAACACCAAACAAACAAACAAACAAAAAACACAACCAAACAAAAAACTGGGCAAAGAAATGAACAATTAGTTCATACAACAAGAAATACAAATGGCCAATGGAGAGACAGAGAAAACAAAGCAGAAGGTCACTCATGACGAAATAAATGCAGATACAGAAACAAGAAACCACCTCTTGTCCTTATAGTTGGTACAACAGTACAAGATTGGTGGCTTCCTGCGATGGTGGAGGTAGACGCAGGGACCATTGTGGGGTGCTCATTGGGATTAAGAAACTCTACATCCCTTTGAATTCCCCTCCCAATTCCAGTGCTAACACTCACAAATCTAATGAAAGTGGTAGCACCAGCAGGAATGTTCATTAGAATGTGGTTTATGGCAGCAAATATTCGGAAAAAACCCCGATGCCCAGCGAAGGGGATGTGTAAGAAGACGTGGCTGAGAGCCGAGCTGTCTCCCTCCCAGCAGAGGGGTGTGCACATGGGCTCTGAGCGAGGAAGATGCCTGAGGCAGCCGCTACAGATACAACACAAGTTAGCGACCACGGCCCCATTTGGGGGTGGCGTTTTTTGTTGTTTTTTTTTTTGTAAAGGAAGAAAGCATGTATTAAAAACGTGCAGGAGGAAATGCCCAGGGTTTCAGCGGTTACTCTGGTTGGGGGGGACTTTCAGTTCTTACTTTATATTTATATTTAAGAGGTGGGATGAACGGAGGGTGGGCTGTATTTTCTCTGTGTGGGGGGAGTTGTTTTTTTAATGAAAAGAAAGTTTAGTTTTTCAACTCCATGTGAAGCTGTGTAACCCTGCAGAGATACAGAACGGGGAGCGGGGGAGGGGGGTTGGGTTTCCACAGGGAGGGCCCCCCAACCACTTCAGTGACAATGCTCACTGGGTATTCCCTGGGAGGGACAGGCTCCTAGCTGCCCTGGGGTCTTCTGGGGGAAACCGCTGGTGGCTGAGAAGCACCCCCAACCCCCCAGGGCGATCCTGGGAATGAGCAGGGTCCAAGGAGCACTGCAAAGAGAGCCCAGCGTGATTAACCCCTACGCAGGGCTGGAGTTCTCATAAATTGAAGGCGATTAGTGACAACACCCATGAGGGTCAAGGCTGGGTCTCCTGGTGCTGCGAGAACAAGGAGGGCAGGGACAGCCCCAAGCACTGCCTGGGAGGAACTGGGTTATAGATCCTCCTCTCTGAAGGTTGCTGCTCTCAGTTTCCCCATTTATCTTTTTTTTAAAAATTGATTTCAGAGAGGAAGGGAGAGGGAGAGAGAGATAGAAACGTCCATGATGAGAGGGAATCATGGATCGGCTGCCTCCTGCACGCCCCACACTGGGGATCAAGCCCACAACCTGGGCATGTGCCCTGACCGGGACTCGAACCGTGACCTCCTGGTTCCTAGGTCCATGCTCAACCACTGAGCCACACTGGCCGAGCTCCCCATTTATCTTGAGGGCCTGCCTCCAATCCTTGTGAGTCCCTCAGCTCTGGTTTCCTGGGCCTGGCCTCCCCATCACCACACTGTCTGGTGGGGGAGGAAGGAACCTGGCTCCTCTCTGCTTCTCTGTTTCCTTCCACCCCAAGCTAGCCCCAGGGCAGAGCACAGTGGAATGCTGGATCCCAGACCAGCCTCTAACCTCTCTGTGCCTTGCTTATAGGGTTCCAGAGCGGGCACAAAGAAGAACAAGAAAATTCACCCACCAGTTTCTAATTCCTTCCCCACCTGTGGCTTGGTTATGTCAGCAACACAGGGGCCCAGTAGGGCCCCAGAACTGGGCAGACACCCCCAGCCAGGGATGGGGTCTGGGCAGGACCAGAGGAAAAGGAAGAAACCGGGGAGAGAAGGAAACTGGGGGCATAAAGCACATACCCTGTGCTCTCAGGCCTGGCCTTCCTTCAGCCACACTGGCTGCTCCTCGCTGCTCCTTGGACTTGATGTCTCATTCTGACCTCAGGGCCTTTGCACGGCTGGGCCCTCGCCCAAGAACACCCTCTCTCCTCACTCTCCAGCCTATCAGGCCTCATTGTCACCTTTCCCCCTTGTACCTATCAATATCCCAAACCATCTGATTGGCTTGTTCAGTGCCCACCCCCAAACCTCCAGTTTCACAAGGACAGCCCCTGGGCCTAGCCAGGCCACCCCTGCATCCCCAGCACCCTGCCTAAGCCTGGTACACGGTGGGCACCAAAGGATGGAGAGGATGAATTGAAGGGTGGTTTCATGGCACAGGTGAGGCTCAGAGGCCTGTCCTACAGCTAGTGGTGCCTAGAAGCCCCTGCCTAGGGGCACTTTCTCCAGCCTAGGGACTGTGGGGTCCCAGGGCAGCTGGAAGGGCCACCAAACAAGCCTGTGTGTGTGTGGCAGCAGCAGCTGGGGCTCCTCTGGGGCCCCAGCCCCCACCAGGAGTGCAGGAGGGAGGGCAGAGGGGGGAGGAAGGGAGGCAGCAGCTGGCAGCTGGCCCTGGGCCAACTCTGAGCCTCTGCTGGGAGGGGTTGTCGAAGGGCTGTGTCTCCGTATCTCTCTTTCTGTCTCTCTCTCTGTCTCTCTGCCTTTTTCTGTTTTTCTCTCTCTGTCTCTCTGTCTTTCTGTCTCTCTCTCTCTCTATTGTCTTTCTGTCTGCCTTTGTCTCTCTCTATCATAGTCTATGTCTCTGTCTGTCTCTCTCTTCCTCTGTTTCTCTGTAGAGTGCTTGTGGGAACCCTCTCTGGGCCCACAAGTGCTGGGCACAGGCACCTGGTGGGACCACAGGCTGGTGATATGTGCCCTGGGTGGGGGAGCAAGGGAGGCATATAAGGGGGAAACAATCCTGACGGCGCTGCTGTAGGCATCTGAAGCTGGTGCGGGGTCAGAGCTGGGTGGCTTGGGGGTCCCTGGGGGGGAATATGAAGGCCAGAAGTGATCCTGGTTGGAACACTGACAGTGCAAAGGCCCTGAGGCCCAGGGGCCACTCTCAGCCAAGTTCCAGTCCCTAACCCCAGGTCACCTGGCAAGCTGGCCTGGCAGAACCTGCCCACTGTTCCCCCTTTCAGGTCCCAAGGTCAGGCCCTGGGGAAGGAGGGTGAGAGGGGTTTGCAAGCATCAAGTAGGGCACTGGGTGGGTACCCCCCCAGGACCCTCAGCCCCCAGATCTACAGCCCCCTTTCCCTCTCTAGCACATCAATATGCCAAACCTCACTGACAATAGAATCCATCACTGCAGAAATATCCTCTGGGGGCTGTGGCTTAATCACCCCCTGATTTGCATTTCTGCATATTAATGATGGCAGAGTTGCTAATTTTGCTGCATTATCTTAAAGGCACAGAAACTCTGCTCAGCCGGAGTGGCTGAGTGTTTGAACATCAGCCTACGAACTAGGAGGTCATGGTTCCATTCCCGGTCAGGGCACATGCCTGGGGTGCCGGCTTAGTCCTTGGTGGGGGGCGTGCAGGAGGCAGCCGATAGATGACTCTCTCTCATCATTGATGTTTCTATCTCTCTTTTTCTTCCTTCCTCTCTGAAAACAAACAAAAGGCACAGAAACTCTGGAACTACCAGGGGGTGAGGATGAGGCCTTCCTCACCCTGCCTGTGGGTACAAGATCCTTGCCCTTTAGTGTTACCCCCGTCCCGTGGATCACAGGGACCCCACTCACCCCCCCGCCCCAGGCATCAATCTTGGCATCAACCAGGGGGACCAGGATTCCGGAAGTTTCTACAGGTGGCTCCATTCTAAGCATCCCATATTGGGAAAGTTGAGAATTTAGGATCAAAATCTATCTTCAAACCTTTGGATTCTGTCATTGAACCTGAATGATGCTGTCAACCCAACCTCCTGAGTTCAGACCAGAACCGGGGGCCCCTCCACAGCCCCAGCTGTGGTCTCTCTCCAAACCTCCTGCCTCCACATTTGTCCTCTGGCTGGCTCAGCCTCAGGATGCCCTTCAGCTCCCACCTGTTCAGATGGCCTACCTTTAGGCCTGCGCACATGCTGTTCCCTTGCCTGTGTGCAGGTCTTTTCCCTACAAGGTCACCTCTTCCCAGAGGCCTTCCGTGCCACCTTGGACCACGCACGTCCCGATTGCGAGCTGGGAAACAGGCCGAGCGCAGCGAGGTGGGACACTCCATGTTTAGCGGAGGCATGCACCTGGGCACTGCTGTCCCCTGGTGGCGCCCTGAGGAGAGGCCGCGGGTCTTCCTCGGAGCCCCCGCCCCATGGAGCCCAGCCCGCACTCCGGGACCCCCAGGAAGCCCCCAGGTGGGGGGAATACCAAGTCAGAGAGATTCCCCCAGACCAGGGCACATGGGCTCCAACGGGCGTGATGGAGGGGCTGAATGGTGAGGAAGGAAATGGGGGCCCTACTCGGCTGCCCGTTCTAGTTCCTGGGCACCCTCCCGCCTGACTTTTCACTCTCATGTAACCATTTGACTCCCACATCGATTCCCGGCCTGACCTGGTTGGAGAAGGGACCACCCCAACCAGGAGCCTCAATTGCGCTCTCAGGGATGAACATGCAGTGGGGCCCACGCCGCGGCCACTGTCCATTAGGGGGCGCTCAGCGCCCAGAAATGCGGGGACGCCCGCTGAGCCCGGCGCACGTGCCTGCCAGAGCGGTGCTCGGGCCCCTGAGAATGCGTGCGTCTGGCTCAGACATGTGCGTGGCGGCGCACCTGGCTGAAGGACAAGCCCAACACTCTCCGTGAAAATCGGGATCCAGGCCCAGCTCCAACAACACAGCCACAGCCAGCCAGCCCCAAACAGAGGTTCCAGCATTACAGATCATTAGCAAAGCAGGGACCCTCCCTGTAATCCCATCCGCCCCCGCCTCCACTCCCAGGGCTGGATGCAGAGCTGCCTCCCTTCTTCTTACTGGTCCCTCTCTACTCACAAACTCCTATTCATCCTGCAGGGCCCTGCGCCATTGGCCCTTCTTCTAGGACACCTTTCCTAGTCTCTTGGGCATGAATAGATGCAGCACCACCATAGAGAGCAGGCGGGTGCCAGCTCCCCTGGCTCCCAGCTCTGCCGGGTGACCTCAGGTGGTCCAGGCCACGTCTGCAGACATGAGCCTGTCATCTGGGGTTCCTCAAAGGTAGACTCCAGAGATGGGTGAATGCTGGTTCCCGGGCCCCGCCCATGGCTGTTAATAGAGCTGACAAGCTCCCGAGGAGGCTCTGATGTGAAGACTGTGGCCCTTTGCTGTAGCTCCTTTCTGCTGTTTCTCTGTCCTTCCCTCTGTCCATCTCCCCTCCCTCTCTGCTCTCCCTTTTTCCCTCTCTCCCCTCCCTCTCTGTCTTCCCTCTTCAGTCCCCCTGTCACCCCTGGCCCTGGCCACTTCCTCCGCCCAGCCCTCATGGGCCATCTCCTTGGCAACGGTGGCCACAGGGTCAGCCACTCCATCAATCTTTTCTCACCCCCGCAGCCCAGACTCTGGTCCCAGAAGGTGACAAGGAAGTGGGGTCAGGCCTGGGTGTTCGATGTGGGTCCCTCAGCCAGAGCAAAGGTGGTGAGACTCAGAGAGGGTGAGTGGGTCCCTGGGGGTAGTGTCAGCAGGGTCAGAGGTCAAGTGAGCCCTGGACGCACAGGGATGGTATGCACTTCTTGGGCCTCAGTTTCTCCCAGAGCACGTCCAGACTCCAAATCCAATCCAGGCCCGTCTTTGGAGCGCTCACTATGTGTGAGGCACAGTTCCTCAGCCCACCAGGAGGAAGGCTAGGTCCCGTCACAGTTCACAGCCCATGACCAGGCCACCCAGCCCGGCACTGGTCAGGGCAGGCACTCGAAACCAGGGCGGCATCCACAACACCACAGGCACCGAAGTCACATTCTAACTCCCGAGCTGGCTGCTGCCACTGCTTCTGGAGGAGCCCACCATCCGAACGCTGAGCATCTCACCGTTCCAGGTCCCAGGGAAGCAGTCAGGGGCCTTCAGGGTTCTCCTTTATAGGCCGGGGCCGGCGAAGGTTCCCGAACACCCAGGAGGAACAGGCTTTCTCTCCCTTGTTGGCTCAGAAGGCAGCATGGAAGGGTGGGGCCACAGGGGGCCTACCTGCAGGTCGATGAGCTGGATCCGGCACAGACATTGATCACTAAGTATGTTTGTATGGATCCTGGGCCTGGGCCCACGGGGAGGGGATGCAGAGGGACCTTGGGGCGGGGTTCTGAGTGGGCATGATAGTGGGGTGGTGACGGTTTGAGGGAGAGCAGAATGCACAGGATAAACCCTTTCCGAGTCTCCGTTTCCCCATCCAGGCAATGGGCGCAGGTGGAGATGTGGGCCTCCTGGGGACCCTTTTAAGGGGGAGGCAGCTCAGAGAGGCCAGGCGGCTGGTTCAGAACCACACAGCCTGGGGGTGGGGGCTACCATGGGCTGTGCTGATGCAGGGGGCCTGTCTTCCCACAGCATTGAGCTGGGGTCCAGGCCTGACTATGGGGCTCCCTCTCCCTGCTGGCCAGGGCTGGGCTGCTGGCCCTTTAAGAGCCTCGTTTTGGCGCCGCCTGGGGGTTATTGATCGCAGTCTTGGAAACACGATTAGATTACCCCGGCTGGGTAGGGCCGCCAGGCAGGGGCGGTGGGAGAAGCACAAGGCTTCTTGTAAACGGCTCCCTAGGGCACAGGGCCGAGGGAGGGGATGGGGCAGGGGTGGCCTCTTGTTTGGGGGCTCCCTGAATGCCCCTGTTCTGGTGCTCCCGGGGCGAGGAGGGTGCCTCGTTGGGGCCCCCATTCTGTGGGTTTAGAGACGGAGGCTCCGAGAGGGGTGCCATAGCCAGGAAGACCCATTTACCCAGCTGCATTTGTGGAGTGCCTCGTGTGGCAGGCGTATGTGGGGTGTATGCGGGGGCACATTAATCCAATAGTCACTATTATTGTTATTTAAATTTTTTTATATTTTTACTGATTTCAGAGAGGAAGAGAGCGATAGAAACATCGATGATGAGAGAGAATCATTGATCGGCTGCCCCCTGCACACCCCACACCGGGGATGGAGCCCGGAACCCGGGCATCTGTCCTTGACCGGAATCAAACCTGGGACCCTTCAATCCGCAGGCCGACGCTCTATCCACTGAGCCAAATCAGCTAGGGCTGTTGTTATTATAAATAATAATTGTGGCTCATGATTGGCCCTGTTGTCCTTTAGGGGTCTGTTTCTGGTCACTGCAACACATGGTCTGTGATCCCATTATACAGGTGGGGGAACTGAGGCCCTGAGCTCCCACAGCCAGAGGGCTGAGCCAGAACACTCTGCCCTAAACCCCTTCCTGAGCCTGGACCCCTTCCTGGCCACCCTGCTCCCCCTTGGGTCTCAGGAGGTGGGCAGGAAGGCAAAGCTGGCCTGTCTCTCCCGTGTCTCCATCTCAGACAGTTCAGTCCCGCCTGGTGTGTGTGCTCAGCCTCATCCCAGACTCCCTGCCTGCCCCCAACATCCCTACCCTCCCAGGAGCCTGCGGGCCTGGTTTAAAATGGCTCCTTCCTCATCCCTTCCTTACTCTAAAGCCTGTGGCTCCCAGTGAACTCCAGAAAAAGACCTGAGCCCTCATATGGCTCATGAAGCCCCCACCCACTCTCCCCAAGAAGCCTGGCCAGCTTCAGACCTCCCCTTCCCCCCACATCCTGATTCCTGCCTCAGGGCCTTTGCAGCTCCTGTTCCCTCTGCCAGAAATGCCTTTTCCCCTTTGGGCCCAGGCGTTCCTGCTCATCCCTTAGCCTGCAGCTGAGAAACCAGTGCAGAGAACTTGTGGGGAGAACCTGGGTGAAACCTGGGGGAGAACTTAGGAGAGAACCTAGGGGGGATGCCTGGGGAACCTGGAGAGGACCTGGGGGAGTTGGTGGAAAAACTAGGGGGGACCTGAGGGGGAACCTGAGGGGGACTTGTGGGGAGGGGGGGGAGGGGAGGGGAGGAAGGGACTGCCCAGCTCTTTCACCCATCCTACCCCCTTCTGTACCGCAAAGGCCTCTGGGAGGTGCGCCTTGGGGGGCAGGGCCGAAGGCGGGGCAGGGCCGAAGGCAGGCTGAGGAGGTGGTGAGCAGAGGCACATTAGGAGCTGGTGCGGGTGGCCACCCACACTCACCCCAGATATGCCCTCAGAGGCCCCTATTCCAAATGCTCCCACAGCTAGCGTTTGTCAATTGACTAAACAATAGTACTTAGCAATAATGGTGGTGGTAGTAAATTAAATTGTAACCACTCAGACTGGACTTCTACTCTTGATAACCTTCCCAGTCCATTGTCGCCACAAACCGTTATACTTCAATCATCCCCAACATTTATAGAGTGCTAACTGTATGTCCCAGGTACCCCCTTCACCCCAACAGCCCTGTGAGGCGGGAAACATAACTGGCCTGGTCTTCAAAGGGGGGAAACCGAGGTTCAGGGAGGATGAGGGTCTTGTTCAGAGTCCAGAAGATGAGATTCTAAACCCAGATGCGTCTGTGTCTGACCCTGGGTTTGCCTTTGAGGAAAGGGCCTTGAGCATGTATTTCTGAGGCTCTGAATGTAAGAAATGGACGCACAGAGCCAAAGAGGGGCCTGGGGGTCTCCCCGAGCTTCCAGGAGGAGGTTCCAGGCAAAAGCTGGAGATCAACCAGGTTTGGGCCACAGCCACATAGTATGTGTGACCTTGTCCGCTGAAGGGACCTGCCCATGGTGTGTGGGGGAGGGGGGGGAAGAGGAGGGAGGAGGGAGGGAGGGTTAGGAGGAGATCTCAGTAGAGCGAGGTCTAGGGAGGGAGCCACAGGGATCCTAGACCAGCCAGACAGAAGGACCCGTCATAGAAGGAGCTTAATAGAGGCAGAGTGTGGACTCAACAATGACAAGGGGAGGGACTGCTTGGGAGCTGGCCCAATGGTAGGGGCCAAGCCCAGAGCTCCTGGGCCTTGGGCAGGGTCAGAGGCAGGCTGGGTAGGAGCCCCCCCCCCCCATGTCTTGTCAGAGCCTCCCCTGCACATCCCCAGAGGGCCCCACCTGCCTGCCCCTCTCTAACCTCTCCTCTCGCTCCCTGTCCCTCTGTCTCTCTCTGCCCCCTCTGAATCTCTCTCTCTCTTTGTCTCTCTCTCCATTTCTGTCTCTCTCTCTCCACCCCTATATCTCTGTTTTTCTCCATCTCTGTCTCCCCCTCCCCCCTCCTCTGTCTCTCCCTGTGTCCTTAGCCACATCTCTCCCTACTTCTCAGCTCTGCTCGAACCCTCCCCACTCCCTCTCAGCAGCCATTAGCTGTGGTGTCTCCAGGTGTCCCTGCTGGACAGCTGTGAAGAGCCTCCTGGCAGGGGGTGTGGGGGGCTCACCACCACCTCCCTTAACGCAGACGCTGGTCACGCTCAGGGCCACAAAGACGAGAAGCTCCATGGACACCCCTGCTCCTCCCAGAGCAAGGTCTGCAGCCGCCAAGTTGTGTGTGCTCGGCTGGGCCCTGCCCTCTCTGGACAATGTCACCGCACTGTAAACAGTCAGGCTGGGGTAGGGGCAGGGGGCCCCCAAAGGGCTGAGTCATTGGGCACCTGAGAGGGGATATGCAGGGCCCTATCCCTCCCTCTGGCCCAGCCCTGACTTGCATGCAGGATGCGTGAGTCGTGGTGGGTGGACACCAGGGTGGGGGAAAGGAAGAGCATAAATGAACCAGCTGCTCATCTCTTAGGTCTCACCTGCCTTCTGCCAAATCCCCTGTTGGGGCTGGAGCCCTCAGGGGTCTCCCCTCACGTCCTAGGGAAGCTGAGACACAGGGTAGGGGTGCCAGAGGAGGGCAAAAGCTTCAAGGCCTGGGTGTCCCCCTTGCTGCTCCCAGGGGCGGTGGAGACTCCTCAGGTCAGGGGCTGGGGCCGGGACCACCCCCACCTGGTAGTTCCCCGGGTTCCCTCCTCAGGCCCCTCCTGGTCCCCCTCCCCCACATAGCTCCTCTCCTCTCCAAGTTCCCCAGGCATCCCCCCTAGGTTCTCCCCAGGTTTCACCCAGATTCTCCCTACAAGTCCCCTCCACTGGTTTCTCAGCTGCAGGCTGAGAGATGAGCAGGAACGCCTGGGCCCAGAGGGGAAAAGGCATTTCTGGCAGAGGGAACAGAACCTGCAAAGGCCCTGAGGCAGGAATCAGGATGTGGGGGGAAGGCGGGAGGCTCTGAAGCTGGCCAGGCTTCATGGGGCGGGGTGTGTGTGTTCATGATCCATGTGAGGACTCGTCTTTTTCTGGAGTTCACCGGGAGCCAAAGGAGGCTTTAGCAGTGGTTCTCAACCTTCCTAATGCCGCGACCCTTTAATACAGTTCCTCATGTTGTGGTGACCCCCAATTCCATTGTTACAAATTGAACATAATTAAAGCATAGTGATTAATCACAAAAACAACATGTAATTATATATGTGTTTTCCGATGGTCTTAGGCGACCCCTGTGAAAGGGTCGTTCGACCCCCAAAGGGGTCGCGACCCACAGGTTGAGAACCGCTGCTTTAAAGTCAGGAAAGGATGAGGAAGGAGCCATTTTAAACCTGGCCCTCAGGTTCCTGGGAGGGTAGGGATTTGGGGGGGGGGGGGTGTCCAGGCAGGGAGGTGAGGAATCTGGGATGAGGCTGAGCTGAGAGCACACACACACCAGGAGGGATTGAACTGTCTAAGATGGAGACACGGGAGAGACAAGCCAGATTTGCCTTCCTGCCCACCTCCTGAGACCCAGGGGGGAGCTGGGTGGCCAGGAAGGGGTCCAGGCTCAGGAAGGGGTTTGGGGCGGCAGCCGTGGCCCCGCTGGCCCCTCTGCAGCAGTAATTAAGGGCTGTGGCGTCCCCGCGGCGTGATGTATGTGCGCCTTAACTAATCATTTATTAGGGCACTGATGGTTCGTCAATATTAATTCATTTATTTAAACAACTCGGCTCCGTAATGAAGATGTTGCCTGAGAGGGGAGGCCGGCAGGTGGCGGGGCCGGGAATCAGGGAGGGGGCTCAGACCAGGGCCTGGGGGTCTGCAGGGTTTGGGTTAAAGGTCCCCACACCTTGCTGGGCCAATGGGGAGATGGAGGCCAGAGCAGGAGGTGACCTGCCTGAATGCCTCATACCGATCAAGGAGGGTGGGGCGAACTCGGACTGACCACTCTGGACACTCCCCCACCGCTCACAGGACCCCTTCCTGCTGCCCTGCTCCTGGACACCAAACACCAGCCAGGGGCTCCTGGCTGACATGCTCAAAGGTTGGCTTTCTCCTTCCAGTGCTGTGCCCTCCACGGGTGCATCTCTCAGGGAGACATTTAAGAACAAAAATCAGATCACAGTCTTCCTCTGCTCAAGAGCCATTCATGGCTCACCAGTGCCCTGCAGAAAACATCCAAATCCATCTGTTTCCACCGACCTCCCTGAAACTCCCCAATCCAAGGTAAGGGGACTGGAGAACACTAGTTCCTTACCTGGGTAGGGAAGGGACCCTGCCTATCCCAGAGAGTGGGTGGCACTGAGCAATCGCCCCCCCCACCCCCCCACCCCCACACAGCAGACACTTTTTGGCCTGGGTATCAGCCCAGCACATGCAAAGGCTCCTGGCAGA
>NW_005871431.1:22234-28395 GCF_000147115.1 Myotis lucifugus | reverse complement strand
GGATGCTCAGGGGAGGTGAGGCGGCCATGAGCCTGGAGAGGAAGAAGGACCAGCCTGGTGCTAAGTACCACATCATTTAATCCCGGCCAGGGCCCTGCAAGCCATCCATGTAGTCCTTAGTTTTTCTCCAGCTGTGTCAGCTGAGGATGGAAGAGGTCGAGGGAGCGCGGGCATCAAGCCCCAGGACTTAGTTTAACCATGTTCCTCGGTGTCTCTGGCTCTAAAGGCTGGGATTTTGTGGATGGTCACCTGTCACTGGGTTGTGCCCTTGCTGTACAGGGGAAGGGGCTGGGAGGAGCTTAGAATCCCCAGAAGGCCCTGCACCCTAAACTCTGCAAAGGGAAGAGGGCACCACAAGCCTTTAGGAGTCAGAGGGCTTGAACAGGGTCGGGGACCCCAGGAGGCAAAGGGTGCAGGCAGCTCCAGGCCACCCCTCTGCAGAAGCCCAGCCTGACACACGTGTTCTTCCAAGGCCAGGGGACCAGGCAGGAGCCTCCAGGTACCCCACATTCACATATCTACACAAAGGTCCCGTGACTACCTCCTGAGTACCAGCTCCTGGGTTGGATCCTGGGGACTGGGTGATGACCACCTGGAAGCGGCCTCTTTCTGTGGTAGAGACAAATGGATGTCTAATTAGAAAACCGTGGAGGGTTCAGGGAGGGCTTCCTGGAGGTGGGGGTGTTGGGCTGATAACTGGAGGGGAAAGGGCTGAGGGGAGGGGTGGATGAGGGTAAATTGATGCCACCATGAGGGGGTGGAGAGTGGGAAAGGTATGAAGGGGTTCCAGAAAGACCCCCAAACTAAAACCATTCTGGAGTTGTGGGGGAAGTTAGTGATGAAACCTCTGGTAAAGGGCGGAACCAGGCAGCGGTGTGGGCACGAAGGGGTGTGGCTTCTGTGGGGGCGTGGCCAACACTAAAATTCCATGGGGGCTTGGTCTATAAGAGGCCTGGCTTTCCCCCAGGGGCATGAGTTGGGCCAAGGTTGGGGGCCCCTATTTGATGACCAGGGCACAGGTAGCAAATGCCCCTCCACTGCCCCCTGCCCCCCAGGAATCTTTGAATAAAATTGAGACCCATGAGACCTCTATCTCAGGGTGGAATCAGAGAGAAGAACCCAGGACTCAGGGAGGAGCCTGTGGGGGCAAAGGAGGGTCTGTTTGGAGGACAGGGAGGGGTTCCCCAAGGAGGTGCTTTGAGGAAGGAGGAACTGCTGGGTGAGAGAAGATAGAGGAAACTGCATGTGCAAAGGCCCTGAGGCAGGAACCGTAGGAGGTTTATTAGCTTCAGGCTGAGTGGTAGTGGGAGAGCCTCAAAGATCAGGTGGAAAAGTCTGGGTTTTACTGAGAAGAAAGGGAGCCATGGGAGCTTCTAGCACATGAGTGGAGGCAACAAAGCAATTTTCCTTTGGAACAGTCCCTTCTGGTACCACATGATGGGCAGGCAGTCCGAAGCAGAAGGGTAGGAAGCAGGGGGAGACAAAGATCCAGGCAGAAAACAGGGGTGCCCTGGACTGTGGGAATGCAGAGGTGGGGAGAAGTGGACAGATTAGACATGATTTTTTGTTGTTTGTTTGTTAATCTTCACCTGAGGATACTTTCTCCATTGATTTTTAGAGAGAGTGGAAGGGAGGGAGGGAGGGAGGAAAAGAGAAAGAGAGGGAGAGAGAGAGAGAGAGAGCGAGAGAGAGAGAGGAGAGAGACATATTGGTTGCTTCCCACATGGGCTCTGACTGGGGCCTGAGATGTAACCTGCAACCCAGGTACATGCCCCTGAACAGGAATCAAACCTGAGACCCTTAGGTGTGCAGGCTGATGTTCTAACCACTGGGAAACATGGACCAGGGCTAGCGATGGTGATGGTTTTGAAGGGGAGGTTGGAAGAACCAGGAGACCCCCTGCTGGGTGTGGGGGAGGCACAGATGGTGGTCTGTCCCCGCCTCCACCCACCCTCACCCTGTGTGTTCTGAGCCTGCCAGGCCTCTTCAATCATGGTGGCTCGGGTGTCCTGGAATTCTCATCCATAAACATATTCCAAGCCCGGCCACTGAGCTGGGATCCAAGCCCTGCACGCTGCCCGCCATGTCTGATGGCTTCAGGGAGCTCAGCCAGGCATGGAAGAAACTGGTCCTTGCCCAGCACCAAAGAGTCAGCCCTGGCTGAGCTGCTCACCTAGCGGGCCTCAGTTTACCCATCTGTGAAGTGGGCTTCATGCAGACCACAACAGAAGAAGGGTTGCTAGTGGGAGATCTGCAGGCAGCTGGGCGTGGATCTGCCTTTGGGGACGCCTAGAAGGGGGGGGGGTAACTACACAGACCCTCAGCCCCAGAGACCAAGGCAGGAGACGGGGGAGGCACTGTTGAGGGGGAGCATAGGGGTCTCCCTCTTAGGGTCTCAGTTTCCCCATGTGGGTGGTGTGCTTAACTGCCAGGCAAATAATAACAACAAAAATATTGATAATAATACTTTCCTGGGTGGCTGAGGGGGCCTCCCAGGGACCCCCCTTACTGGGGCCAACTGACCTTTCCCTCTGGGCCTGGCCGGCAGGAGGCTGGAGGTTTGAGAAAAATGTTGTCTTTGTTTGAATAGTGGTGGTCGGGGTGCAGCTGAGCAGGGTCCTCTGCAAACGCGCCCGCCCCGCATCCACGTCCCGGCTCCACGTCCCGGTGGGCACTGCCAAGCCCCTGGGCTTCAGTTACCTGCGAAAGGGGGTGATTGGGGACACGAGGCATCAAGTCCCGAACTGGGTGCCAGGAATGAGGTTTTTGTGGGTAAAGTGAGTTATTGCCTGTGGCCCTCCCTTAGAACCCCACCTCCTACAGGGAAGGCTGTTTCCGCACCCCCACCGCCACCCCCTCACCCCCACCCCGTGTCCAGGGCTTGAATGTGGAAGAGAGGAGGGAGGGGGGGACTGAGGAGCTAGGGTTGCCTTGTCCCTGTAGGGGCCAGGGCCTCTCTAAATTCACAGGAATGGCCTGCGATAGGTCCCCATGTCTTCTACTTCAGTTCCTCCACCTGAAATGGCCACAGCTGACCAGATGCCTCTGCTGAGCCAGGAACAGACCCTTACCCGCTCTGAGAGCCTTTCTTCCCAGCTCAGCCCCCGCTCATGCTGGTTACATCCCCCGAGAGATGAGGAGCTCACCCCCTCCATAGGGCCTGCGGTGGAGACTTGATGTGTGTCAGGCTGGGCCCGGGATGGGTCTGGGGGAGGCAGTTCTGAGAAGAGGTGAAGGCAGTTCTCAGAAACCCCGAGACCCTGAGGGATGCCTTTCCCTTCTCAGAAACGCTTCCCGCTGACTCGGGAAGACACCTGAGCAAGAAATGTGGGCCCTGCAGGCAGGGGGCTCGGACCGGCAGCAGGGGCCACCCCCAGGCTGCCCTGAGTTTCCCCTCCCCCGCGTGCACCCCTCTATGCCAGGCCCATGTCTCTCACCTCCTGCCAGACCCCATCCTCCCCCCAACGCCAGATGCACTCCCACCTCCCCAGTGTCCCTCCTGGTTCTGAGCTAAGTAAGGGCTTACTCCTCCCCTGCCCCTGTCATCCTGTAACCCCCTCCCTTTGGGCTGACAATCTATGAATCACACCCACTCTGCACAAAATTGGGGACCGCTCTCCAGCTGTTTGGGCCCACGGGTCCCGCTGGATATAAGCAGTCCCTTCAGAGTGGGATGTCTCTGGGTCCCCCCCCCAGGAAACAACTCAGCCTGGCGGGCCCCCCAGGTGTCTTCGCTGGCAGTCCTGCAACCAGCTGCTTCTTTCTGACGACTGGGGTCTCACCCAGGGCCCCAGGAGGTGAGCCCCTGCTTATCCCAGGTCATCCCAGGTGTCCACCGAAGGAAGGGAGGGCTGTGGACACCTGGTGGGCAATGGTGGGGGGGTGAGACACAGGGGGAGCCCCTGCCTCAGTATTGGGGTGGAAGCGCTGGAAAGAAAAGAAGGGAATCACCTTGCCCTGCTGCCCCCAGAGCAGACCCCCAACCCCATCCCCTGAAAATCCAGGTGGTTCCCCCCGGAAGGAGCCGGAGCTGGTGGGTACGGTGGGGTGAGAGGGGGAATTCAATTAGACTCAGGTCCACAGCCTGGCGACCGGGCGCCCTGAGTGTAGGTTATCGCTGAGGCTCACTGGTGAGGTCTTCCATGAGGGACTCGGCTTCATGATTGCCCTGCCACCCCCTCCCCTTCTTCTACACGCCCCCCCCCCCCAAGAAGAAGAAAGTCCCCCAATTCCCAAGATGTCAGCCCTCCCTGAGAAATCACTAATGGGTTGCCCGTCATAACTTGAAACTTCCCAGCCTCCAATTTCTGCAATAAATGTCAGAGTTCACACCCATTAGAATGGCTTTAAAAATGGTCAGTTTGAAAAACAGGAAATGCCAAGTGTTGGCGAGGAGGCGGAGAAACTGGACCCTCACTCATCGCCCGTGGGATGCAAGATGGAGCAGCCACCACGGAGGTCAGCATGGCGTTTGCTTGAAAAGCTAGAGTCACTACACAACCCAGCAGTGTGGGTGGCCATAGCCTCTGCTGCAACACTGGGTTTCATAAAAATTAAGATAAAACTGACATAAAGCTAATCATTTTAAAGTGAACAGTTCAGTGGTTTTTAGTACATTCACAATGCTGTGCAACCAGCACCTCTTTCTAGTTCTAGAACATTCCATCACCCCCAAATAAATCCCATCCCCATCAGCAGAGCCCCCTCCCAGAGCCTCTGACCATCATGAACCCACTTCCTGTCTCTGTAAATGTGCCTTCTGGGCATTTCACATAAATGGAATCCCATGTTGGGTCTGGCCTCTCTCACTGAGCACCATGTGCTCAAGGTCCATCCATGTCGTAGTGCGTGTCAGCGCTTCACTCCTTTTCACGGCTGAGTCATATTCCGCTGGTGGGTGGATACACGGTGTGTATCTGTGCATCTGACTTACAGATGGGCTGTTTCCACCTTTGGGCCCTTGTGGATCCTGCTGCTGTGGAAATTGGTGTGCACATGCCTGTTGAAGGCCTTGTTTTCAGTTCTTTGGGATATACCCCTGAGAGGGGAATTGCTGGGTCATAGGGTGATTCAATGTTTAGCACTTTTTAAAAAATATATATACTTTTATTGATTTCAAAGAGGAGGGGAGAGGGAGAGAGAAACATCAATGATGAGAAAGAATCATTGATCAGCTGCCTCCTGCACGCCCCCTACTGGGGATCGAGCCCGCAATCCGGGCATGTGCCCTTGACCGGAATCGAACCCGGGATCCTTCAGTCCACAGGCCGACGCTCTATCCACTGAGCCAAACCAGCTGGGGCGATGTTTAGCTTTTTGAGAAAACTCCAGACTGTTTTCCACAGCAGCTGCCTCATTACAGCCCTGAATTCACCGTCGTCCTCTGGGGAAAAGTAGTCATCTGAGAAAATAGGGTGTGAAACCAAGTGGCTTGATGAGGGGGCCTCTCAGCTCAGTCAGACCATCACTCAGACCTCCACCAAGTCGTGCTCAGCCTTTGCCTCAGTTTCCCCATCTGACAAATGGGCTAAAAGGGGCACCAGGGTTCCAAATCTTTGCATGTAGTGGCAGAACCCTTTTTTCAACAGATCAGTTTGGAGAAGGCCAGTGGTTCAGATGGATGAAACAGGGGTCCTCTCCTCCAAGTGGGGGTGCAGGTTGGGGAGCATATGAGTTTTCTGTTGAGGCTGTAAAAACTCACCACAAATCAGGGTTTAAACCACAAACATTTATTCTCTGACAGTTCATTTATTGTCAACCTCCCTCACTCCCGCTCCACCTTGGAGCTAGGACACCATTCATAGGGAACAGTTTGAGCCTCTGAGATTAGATGATCTCCAGTCACTCACTCACTGAATAAGCATTTATTGAGCACTTGCTGTGTACCAGACCTCTGTAGTGGGGCTGGCTTTGTGAGCGTTGTCCACAAACCCACGTGTGGTTCAGTGCTCTGCTGTCGCCATCTTGAGATTCTTGCTAATTTAATCTCTGAATTTGTGTTTTGTAAGTGGAGTCTGATGGGACAATGGAGAACAGGACACAGGCACAATACACGTGCCACCCCCCCCTCCCTCGGTTCCTGGCGGCTCCACCCACCAGCTTCCACGGTGTTAGGAGACATTTGAATGACCAGAAGTGAAACAAAACCAGCTGGGTTTGGG
>NW_005871431.1:0-21499 GCF_000147115.1 Myotis lucifugus | reverse complement strand
GCACCCATTCCTAGACCAATCACCACAGCCATGGGGGAGGAGATACTACATGATTGGCTGGCTTGGGTAAGATACCCATTCTCATGGACAACACACGGTTCCTCCCCAGATTGGGAGGAGACAGAGCTGGACACATATTTCCAGGCCCAGATGTTCAGGGCTGGGGTGAAGGGTGGGGAGAAGTTATAACCAAAGGCTATGCTTCCGGTTCAGATGAGGATTCACAGAGGAGGGGACATTGGAGTTGGGGCTTTGAGAGATGAGTAGTAGTTTGCCTGGTGATGAACCTGAAGGGCAGAGGACATAACATCAGTGAGAGGGCATGGCTGTCAAGGGGGTAGTGATGGAGGTCAAATCCTAAAGAGTCTTCCACACCAAGCCAAGGAGCGTGGGACCTTTGTTTCCAGGCAATGAAGAGGCTAGAAAAGGTTTAGAGCAAGGGAATATGTACCAGCTTTGTTGTTGTTGTTGTTTTAATATATTTTTATTGATTTCAGAGAGAAGGATAGAGAGATAGAAACATCAGTGATGAGAGAGAATCATTGATTGGCTGCCTCCTGCATGCCCCTAGTGGTAATTAGCTTGCAACTCAGGCATATGCCCTGACCAGGAATCGAACCCTCACCTCCTGGTTCATAGGTCGATGCACAACTACTGAGCCACACCAGCCAGGCTGTACCAGGTTTGTGAGTGAGAAAGAGCTTGCTGAGGTCAATGTTGAGGGTGGTTTAAATAGTCAGCAAACTATGACCTAAAAGCCAAAAGTGGCCCTTGGCATGTTTTTATAAATAAAGTTTTATCGGCACGCTATCATTTCTGTATCATCTACAATGCTTTCACTACAAGGGCAGAGCTGGGCAGTCCTGAGACCATCTGGCTCACGAACCTGAACCTATTTATGCTCTGGCCCTTTGCATCCTGGTCTAGAGGAGCGAGAACAGAGAAAGGCAGGAGACCCTGGAGGAGGTAGGGCCATGGGCACGCTGCAGAGGGTGCCAGTTCCAGAGGCAGCCTGTCCCAGGGGCACTGAGGAGGCAAGGCTGAGGATGCTGGAAGGCCTGAACGTGGGCTTGGGGGAAGGAGCGAGGACAGTGTTCCAGGCTGGGAGATGGGTGGACAGCACGGCCATCACTGAGGGGGCCACAGGAGGACCCCGAGGCCAGTTCAGCTGGCTGAGTGTGGGACATGGGACAATGGGGAGGGGCTCTTGGACGAGAGATAGATGCACAGACCTGGAATCTTCTGTGGGCCCCGGCGGGCTGGGGGCCAAGCCCTGCACTGGCTGTCTGCAGAATGGCCCTGCATCGCTGGAGCTCACCTGGCAGCTCTCCGGTACAGCCTGGAAGGCCCCACAGCCCAGGAATTCTGAAGGCCTGCATTGCCCGGAGGCAGGCACCGGGCATTGATGCTCTCCCTAAGGGCTGCATGGCTGACCCAGGGGAACTGCAGAATGAGGAAGGGCCTGCGTTGTTGGAGGACGTTCTGTGCCAGGAACCCCACAAGCCATTGTCTGCAGGGCATTTGGAGCATGTGGGGTCACTGTAAGTGCCCGGGCTGAGGTGCCTGTGCTGTGGGGCGAGGCTGGGATGGGGCTTGGGGTCAGTTGGGGCAGAGCTTCAGATGATCACCTGAGGCACGGGGGCTTCAACCACTCACATTGGGGACCCTTGAGCCTGCACGAAGTGCCCCACCCGGCCCTGCCTGTGCCCTGTACATGCCCCAGGGCAGGGCTGCCGGATTTGTCTCCATGGCCTCTGCTGACCTGGCACCCCAACACCCTGCCTGGGCCCCTTCAGCCTCCCTCCACCACCCTGGGCCCCACCTGGCACAGACCTGGTGTCCAAGGATGCCCGGAAGGATGGGCCGTGGGGAGGGCCCCGCGATCAATAGCTCCGCCAGTCACCGGGGCCGACGGAAGCCAGGCCTCGGCAGCCGCTTGCCGTCCCCCATCCCACCCTCTAGGAAGGCGGATGAGACTAGGGGACCCTCTTGAGCGAAGCCCGGCACCCGCCTGCCGCCCGGCACCCCTATCTGCCGTGGAAGGACCCAGTTCCTGAATTGCTCGGATGGGCCGCGCCACGGGCCTCCACCGAAGCCTTTAATAGCCGGGGCCTAATGTTTTATTGTTGGTTTTAAAAGTGTAATTAGTTCAAGTGTAAACAGAAAAAACCTGCTTAATTAAGAATTTTAAAACAGGGGCATAAAGCTCGAGCGGAAACATTGGCGAACCCCTAGAGCTGCTTTCATAAAATCGATCGGAAGAGGCTCCGAGTGGAGGGGCTGGGCGGGGCGGGGGGGCTGGGGGGGCCTCCTGATGGAGGCTATTCGCCTGCCAGGCCAGGGGCCCCAGGGACCTGCTGTTTTACGACCGGGGTCCTGGGACCAGTGCCTAATGATTTTTACGCATTAATGGAGATGAGAGTTGGCCAAGGCAGACTGTTTAAGAAGCCTTTATGGGTGGCGTGGAGCTGAGTCATGTGACCCCCGGGGCCAGCTGGGTGGTGAGAACTCCAGCCCCAGCCAAGGAGGCCCCCAGTGCTACCCCTGCTCTTTGGGCTGCTTGGCTGGGCACCCTCTTGGTATAGGCCACACACACAGGGCATCGCTGGACGGAGGCTTGGTGGTCACTGGGAACATCCTGGCCCATCATGCCTGTTCCCTGTGTGTGTCAGTGCCCTCCCTCCCTCAGTGTCAAGGGCTTAAACTTCCCACTCAATTCAGACAGGGCCTGCCTTCCACGAGGGACGAGGCAGTGTCCACAGGGGTACTTGGAAGTCTCGGTACAAACCAGGGCCTGAGGCGAGATCAGCTGGACCTGGCCTCTGGGGAGGGGCTGGTGGGACTGTCACCCACCACCAGGACGTCAAGGGGGCCCCAGATTGGACCCGACTCCTCGCTGAGCCCCGGAGGTTGGCTAGTCCAAGTGTCATGAGCTTGAGAAGCAGGAGAAAAGTGACGGAGAGCCAAGTAGTGGATGGCACTGTGTCTGTGCAGCCTGGAACCTGGGGCTGAGTCCTGGGGTCTGGGCACAAGCCAGGCAGGGTGCGGAGCAAGGGCTCTGGCCCAGCCTCAGCCACCTCATCTGTGAAGCCGTCTGTCCACTCCTTATCCCTCCCCAGCCCCCACGGCATCTCTCTGAAAACAAAAATACTGAGGTGCGTTTTGAAAGCAGTTGGCTGGTGGCTGGGGTCCCACTTCCAGCCTCGGAGCCTCTCAGATGGAGAGGGGTCGACGGTCTCCTTCACCTCCGCCCCTGGGGGCCCCTCAGGTCCACCCCGCGCTACTCCTGTGGAGCCGGGGGCGGGAGCTGGCCTGGGCGGTGGTTCTTGCGCTCTAGGAGCTGCACGAATTCTGCTGTTACTGCCCCTGCCTCCCGCCCCGGCCAGGGGTGGGTTCCCGGGCTTGCCCAGTCTCCGTGGCGGCCCAGGTGTCTAATGCAGCGGTGCCTGGCTCCAAGGCCTGAGCTGGAACCACTGAGCCTCCCGGAGACTGCCAGGGGGGTCCAGGGTGGAGGCCCAGGGGAGAAGACCCTCTATTTCCAAAACAAAGAGGCCACCTGCAGGGAGCCCGGTGGGCGGTGATGGTGGTGGCGGTAGGTCTGGGAGTCTTGGCAGGAGGGACTCAAAGGACCCCTTTCTGGTGATCAGTGAGGCTGAGAAGGCCAGAGGCAGCCCAGCTGGTCAGGGCAGGGCGACCTTGGATCTTGACCTCCCACTGCCCCTACCTAAGGGACAGAGGTGTGTCTCCAGTGGCCTGCTTGCCCTCCCCGGTGTTGGGGTCTCTGGGCTGACCCCCCAGGGTGGTGATTGCTTCCTATGAATCACACAAAAAAAATACATGAAAGTGGCCAGCACTGAGGCCACTGCGCGGAGCCCCGCCTGCTCCCCGCTGCAGCCACGAAGGCAAATCAATAGCTGGCGAAGTGGCTGCCGAACGGGGGATTTCTCTCCTCTAATTGGGAGGCGAATGCTGAACGCTGTTAGGGGTGAGGCCTGGCTGGGAGTGCTGGGAGCCAGGCCCGGGCCAGATGTGCACGTGTAGCTGGCCAGGCACATCTGCTGTGCAGGGGCCAGGGCCCCAGCCTCGCTCTGCCACTCGCCCATTGGTGGGTCACTCTGTCTGTGTCCCCCATGTCTCTGTTTCTCTCTGTGTCTCTTTGTCGCTCCCTTCTTATTAGTCTCTGTCTATCTGGGTCTGTTGCCAGCTCTCTGTGCCTAGTTGGCTTCTCTATGTCTCTGCCTCTGTCCCTGTCCCTCTCTGTGCGTCTTTCCCGGTCCCTGTCCCTCTCTGTCTGTTTCTCTTTTCTCCCTTTCAGAATCCAAACTGCCTGGGTGGATGTCCCTGTGGTTCACTCTCTGGGCCAGGTGACTTTTTCTTTTGTAGCGAGTGGCCTGACCGTGGCCCCGGCTCCAGTCCGTGAAGGAGAGGCCACCTGGGCCACTGGCAGTGGGCTCTGGGACAGCAGGGACCTCCGGAAACCAGAATCAAGGGTCCAGGGTGCAGGGCAGCCAGGTCTCCCAAGGCTCTCTACTGCCCACATGTGGACACCAGGCTGGTGGTCCCAGAGTGTCCACCCCCACTTTCCACTGGACAGGACAGGGTGGAAGCACCCAGACCTCTGGGTGGCACGTGGCCACCATCCTTCCAAAGCCATTTAATAAATGTGCAGAGTGGGAGGGGGTGGAGGATCCACACACACAGAGCAGGGTTAGAGGATAGAAAGGCGCCCAGAGACGCGCACAGCAGCAACTCTCACTGCGTCTATTTCTCTCTGTCTATGTCCTTTATTATTATTATTATTATTATTATTATTATTATTATTTATAGATTTTTAGAGAGAAGAAGGATGGGGAGGGAGAGATCAGTTTGTTGTTCCACGTATGTATGCATTCATTGGTTGATTCTTGTATGTGCCCTGACCAGGGATCAAACCCACAACCTTGGAGTATCTGGATGAAGCTATAACCAACTGAGCTAACCAGCCAGGGCTATCTCTATCAGCTTTGACTCCACCAGGCCAGCTAGATAACAGATCTGTACATAAAACACAGGCATAGCTCGAAAGGTGTGACTCAGGGGTAGAATGTTGACCCATGAACCAGGAGGTCACGGTTCGGTTCCCAGTCAGGGCACATGCCTGAGTTGCAGGCTCCATCTCCAGTAGGGGACATGCAGGAGGCAGCCAATCGATGATTCCCTCTCATCATTGATGTTTCTATCTTTCTCCCTCTCACTTTCTGTCTCTGAAATCAATTAAAAAATACCATATATATATATATGGTATATATACCATATATACCAAATATATATATAAATGAAGAAGGTATACAATCCAGGATTTCCATATCTAAATATCTCCCCAGAAGAACTGAAAAGAGGCATTGAAACAGACACATGTAAACACACCTTCATAGCAACACAGCATGATTCACAATGGCCAAAAGGTGGGCATAATCCAGTATCCATGGATGGAGGAATGGATATACACAAGGTGGTCCATCCTCACACTGAACTATTACTCTGCCATGAATAGTAGTGAACTGACACTCCCTACAGCATGGATAGATCTTGAAAACAGAATGTTCATTGAAATAAGTCAGACCCAGAAGGACAAATACTGTGTAATTCTACTCATAGGAGGGCCCTAGAGGAGTCAGACCCATAGAGACAGAGAGCAGATGGTTGTAGGGAGCGGCTCTAGGGTCAAGCCTCGGGCTGACCTGTGGCAGGGCCACAAACAAGTCCCAGCCTGGAGGCAGAGCTCTCCTAGCATAATTAAGCCTGACCTTGTAGCCCTCCCTAATTCTTTCCTAAGTAGCTAATGGGCTGTGGGAGGTGCCAAAACAAGAACATTTGTATACATGTTAATCTACCCTTGTTGTTGTTGTTTTAAATATATTTTGATTGATTTTTCACAGAGAGGAAGGGAGAGAGATAGAGAGTCAGAAACATCGATGAGAGAGAAACATCGATCAGCTGCCTCCTGCACATCTCCCACTGGGGATGTGCCCGCAACCCAGGTACATGCCCTTGACCGGAATCGAACCTGGGATCTTTCAGTCCTCAGGCCGACGCTCTATCCACTGAGCCAAACCGGTTTCGGCTACCCTTGTTTTAATCAGACTATAAAATAAAGCATCGGCTTGCAGGCTGGGTCTTTTGTGTCCTCATCCAGGCATGGGAGATCCACCGAGCCCCAGCTGTATTCTCTTGTCTGTCTTTTCTTCAATCCTTCACCACCCCTCCTCAGGTTCACCCTTGGCCGTGCTGGCCCAGCACAGAGGGTGGGTGCCAGGGGCTGGGGATGAGGAGTTAGTGTTTAATGCGGACAGAGTTTCAGTTTGGAAAGATGAGATAGTGCTGGAGATGGATGGTGGTGATAGTTACATGACAATGATGTGCTTAATGCCACTGAACTGTGCACTTAAAAATGGTTGGGATGGGGATCCAAGATGGTGGCAGAGGACGTGGAATTGACACTCACCTCCTCCCAGAACCAAACTGGAACAACAACTAAAATATGGAAACATCAACCCGAATAACCACCTGGAGACTGGCGGCACATACGTCTTATAACCAAAGATTCACAGACGTCACTCGAGACTGTTAGGAAGGCAGAAACGTGAAAGGGGTTGGCCCCACACCACGTGCAGCTGCTGAGAATCTGGAGGGATGTCTCAGCTGCAAAGGTCCCCCTGAGGAGCAAAGGTCTCAACCCCGCGTCAGGCTCCAGCCCAGAGCACTAGAGCTGGGAAGAGGAGCACATAGCATCTGGCTGTGAAAATCAGCTGGGGTTTGTCCTCCAGGGAGAGAGGAATTCTGCCAGGCTCCCTCTCACAGGGCTAACGCACAAAATCTTGTTCGCAGCCACTCACCCTGGGCTTCAGTGGAGGGAGGGCGACTGGGAGAGGACTGAGTTGTGTGAGGAGAGCTGGGTTGTATGGCTCCAGGGAGAGAGCTGGGTCTCTATGCTGAGTCCCTTTCCCATACAGCCCACAGGTGTCATCTCTCCTGGGTTGAGCACTTCCCTCCATATAGCATGGGTCACCAGGTAGGGGGTGTGTGGGAGGCAGCCTATAGATGATTCCCTCTCATCACTGATGTTCCTATCTCTCTCCCTCTCTCTTTTTCTCTCAGAAATATATATATATATAAATAATCGAAGAATGTATACAATCCAGGATTTCCATTTGGAAATATCTCCCCAGAAGGGGCCCTGGCCAGTGTGCTAAGTGGTTAAAGCGTCCTCTTGTGCACTGAAGGGTCCTGGGTTTGATTCCTGGTCAAGGGCACATACCTGGATTGCAGTTTCAATCCCCAGTCCCGGTTGGAGTGCATGCGGGAGGCAACCAATCAATGTGTCTTTCTCACATCTTTCTTTCTCTCTCCCTCCCTTCCTCCATCCCTCCCTTGCACTGTCTATAAAAATCAATGGAAAAAATATCCTTGGATGAGGTTTAACAACAACAACAACAACAACAAAAGAAAACAGTATGGAGGGTCCTGAAAAAATTAAAAATGGAACTGCCTTATGAGCCAGTGATTCCACTTCTAGGTATATATCCGGAGAAACCCAAAACTCCAATTTGAAAGGATATATGCACCCCTATGTTTATAGCATTAGTTACAATAGCCAAGATATTGAAGCAACTTAGGTGCCCATCTATATGTGAGTGGATAAAAAAGCTGTGGTATACTGTATATATACAATGGAATACTACTTGGCCATAAAAAGAATGAAATCTTACTATTTGCGACAGCATGGATGGACCTAGAGGGTATTATGCTAAGTGAAATAGAGAAAGACAAATACCATATTATTTAACTTATATGTGGAATCTAAAGAACAATATAAATGAATAAACAAAACAGAAACAGACTCATAAGTGCACAGAACAGACTGATGGTTGCCAAAAGGGGGGGGGGGGTGTGAGAAAAAAAGCGAAGGGATTAAGAAGTACAAATTGGTAGTTACAAAATAGTTCTGGGGATGGAAAGTACAGCATAGGGCAGCCGTGGGCAAACTATGGCCCGCGGGCCGGATCCGGCCCGTTTGAAATGAATAAAACTAAAAAAAAAAAAAAGACCGTACCTTTTTATGTAATGATGTTTACTTTGAATTTATATTAGTTCACACAAACACTCCATCCATGCTTTTGTTCCAGCCCTCCGGTCCAGTTTAAGAACCCATTGTGGCCCTCAAGTCAAAAAGTTTGCCCACCCCTGGCATAGGGGATATAGTCAATAATATTGTGAAACTATGTATGGTGTCAGGTGGGCACTGGAAATATCAAGGGGCACATTTGTAAAGTATATGATTGTCCAACCACTATGCTGCACACCTGAAACTAATACAATACTGAATATAAAGAATGGTTAGGATGGCAAATTTTATGTTATGTCGATTTTAACACAATACAAGAACATTTTTACAAGTGGAAAAATGATGAGATAAAATTTATACAGAGTGAAAGGCACGGATCTTAGTCCAGTGTTTGATGAGTTATAACAAATATGACGCATGTAAAATGAATTCTGCCCCATTGGCATGTGGTGGTTCTAACTCATGAAGTTTGGTCTTTCATGTCATTGGTCATGTTATCGCTGTGCTTCCTCTTGGGGGAATTTCCTCATTGTGTTTTTTTGCAACGAAGTCTGTGGTCATGAGGACCCAGAAGCCACCTCAATGTCCCTCAAAAGGAGGCTGGTCCAGGAGGTCTGGCTCCTGGTGGAACACCGTGGGGAACTGAAAGTGCTCATGTGGGCTGAGTTCAGAGGTGTGTCACCTAATGACAAGCCTGAGGTCAAAGAGCGTTGAAAGAGAGACACCTGAGCAGATGCACACACTTGAACAAAGCAAGCCCATGTCTGGAAGGAGACCCAAGACCTCGGTGACGTGTCAGTGGGGAGAAGGACTGAGACAGGGGCCTTTAAAAATTTATTGAATTCAGAGAAGAAGGGAGAAATAGAAACATCAATGATGAGAGAGAAACATCTATGGGCTGCCTCCTGCCCACCCCCTTCTGGGGATCAAGCCCAAAACCCAGGCATGTACCCTGACTGGGAATTGAACCATGACCTCCTGGTTCATAGGTCAACGCTCAACCACTGAGCACACCAGCCGGGCAAGAGATGGGGGTCTTTTTGCTGTTTTATTTGGTACAGCTGAAAGTATTTTTTTACCACTTCATATAATAAAATAAATATGTTTGTAATTTAGAATTTACTACTGGTGCCACTATTCCCAGAAAGCAGAGCCCCCCTCTCCAGCCCACGGTTGAAAATCCTTTCTGGTTGAAATTTCTTGTCTCCCCTCAGGTCCTATCTCTAGGCCTTTGAGGCTCATCCTTCCCCTGGCAGAGGACTGAGTGTCCCTTCCCAGCCATGATTCACCCCTGCATAGAGGGGACTGGATAAGTGTTGACTGGAAGTTGGGGAGACAGACATACACTCAGGGATACGATTGGATGAACAGACCAAAGAATGGATGGGTGGGTAGAGGGTGGACAAGAGGAAATACATGAAAGGCTTAGAGCAGGACCCGCACATGAGTAAGCAATCAATTAAGAGTTAAATTGTGGTGGGAAGGGGGAGAGAAGTGGAGGGTAGAGAGTGGAATGAATGAAGGACTAGGTGGTACAAAGATGGATGAATGAATCAATGAAGCCATGATGGACAAGTGAATACATAGGCAGACTAGTTATATAAATAAGTGCCTACATCAATATGTAAACAAATGTTTGGGTGGATGGGTGAATAGTCACATGGTAGATGGGTAGGTGGGTGGACGAATGGATGAACGATGGATAAAAGCATGGGTCTATGGATGGATGAGGGGTGATGCATGAATGGATGGATGGGCAAACAATGGATGATGGGTGTATGGAAATATGAATGGACAGATAGATGATGGATAAATGAATGAATGTATGGATAGAAGGGTGTATTGTGAATAATAGATGTATAGATGGCCAGATGAATGGATGAATGAATGGATAGATGGATGGAAGAATGGATAGATGATGATGGGTGGATGATGGACAGATGAATGATGAATGGATGGGTGGATGGCTAGGTAGATGAAATGAATGAATGGAGGATGAATACATGTATGGATGATGACTGGACAGATAATTGACCATACACATAGACAGATGAACAGATGCATAGACAGATAAGTGGATGGACAATTGTCCCCGTGTATCCCACATCCAATGGGACTGCATGCCGTCACTTCCAAGGCCATGTTGAGTCACAGGCACTGAACTTCCAGCACTGGATGCAGCCATCTGCTTCCCTCTGGGTCTCAGTCTCTCCCCACCTCACCCTGAGGGAGGGGACACGCAGGCGCCCAGCATCCTCTATGCTACCCTTCCCACACCACCCTGCACTCCTCCTCCCCAGGAAGGGCAGGTCCAGGAACAAGGAATGAGGTGGAAGAAGCAAAAAGGTAATTAATCTGTGGAGAGGGAAGCAGTGTTAATACCTTGAAGACACTGGGGACACACTGTCAGCTCCTACCAATTAGTGGCCTACACCTGTGTGGGTGCTCCCCGTGGTGTGGCCAAGTTGATTACTCTAATTAATTTTGTATCGACCCACATGGATCTGCTGGGAGAGCACTGATCAGCCTGAGACGGATGCTGCCAGCCTGCTCACAGCCCCCATGGCCCGGCCTCCCCGCATCCTGACAGTCAGCCCCTCCACCACTGCCCAGTCCACAAGGTCAAACACCTCCCCACCTGAGGGCACGGCTGTGACTCTGCTCCCCCTCCAGCCTCAGTTCCTGTAACAGTGGTGGGAAGAGCAAAGCATCTCCCAGGGCAGAGATCCCTGCGTGGTCGCTGGAGGCTGCCTGTGAGAGAGAGTGTGGGTGGGGGACACCATGAGTCAAATGCTTGCAGCTAATGAGGCTTTCCCTGTGGTGGCTCACCCTCCACCGTGCATGGGTGACTTACCTAAGTCGAAGGGGGTATTCGTTTCCTATTTCTGCTGTAACAAATCTTTACAAACTCGGTGGTGTAAGACAACACAGATTTGCTCTCTGATAGTTCTGGAGGTCAGAAGTCCTAACCTCCAGGTGTGGGCAGAGCTGGTCCTTCCGAAGGCTCCAGGGAGAATCGTTTCTGGCCTTTCCCAGCTCCTAGAGGCACCGCATCCCTGGCTCATGGCTCTTCCTCCATCCTCACAGCCAGCAGCACGGCCTCTTCCATCTCTGACTCTCACCCTCCTGCCTCCCTCTTATGAGACCCTGGGATGGCACTGGCCCCTCTGGGGTAATCTAGGGTCATCCCATCCCAACCTTAGGGTCCTTGACTTAATTCTATCTGCCATGTCCCTTTACTACACGAGGTGACATGTCCACAGGTCCCAGGACGAGGATGGGGACACTTTGAGGGGCTGTTACTCTGCTGAGCATTCCCATACTGGGAGAAAGCAATCTCCCAGCGGTGGTCAGAAGCTGGATACAGCATCCGTCTCTCAGGTGAACAGAAAACCAAAGACCTGAGCTAAACAGCACATCCAGAAACCAACATGGGACCAACACCTGCCCCAGACTCCTGTTCCCCATCATAAGGCTGAATGGAATGACCTCCAGTGTGCAGTTTATAATCACAGGATTTTGTTTATAGCTGGATGAATATTTACATATAGATACACCTACTAACCTCCACCCCACTGAAGATCTGCGTTTCCTTCATCCCAGAAGGCTCCCTCCTACCCGCCTCAGCAGTCTCTACCCCCTGGAGGTAACCACTACTCTGACCTCCATCACCAAGAATTATTTTCCAAGAGTTCTTGAAATTCACGTATCTGGCTTCTTTTGCTTAACATCATGTCTGGGAGACGCACTATTGTAGGTAAGGTATATTGGCAGCTTATGTTTCCTTATTGTCCTGTAACATTCCATTGTATGAATACACCGCCATTTACGTATTCATCCTTCAGTGTTTGGGTTGGATGGACATTTGGGTTATGCTTAGTTGGGGGCATCCATGAGTAAATCTACTATCAACCATCTTGCATAAGTGTGTGTGTGTGTGTGTGTGTGTGCGCGCGCGCGTGTGTGTGAGTGTGTGTGTGAGTGTGCGCGCGCGCGCGTGTGTGTGTATGTGTGTGCGTGCGTGTGTGCGTGTGCGTGTATGTGTGTGTGCGTGCGTGTGTGCGTGTGTGCGCGCGTGTATGCGTGTGTGCGTGCGTGCGTGCGTGTGTGTGTGTGTGTGCGCGCGCGCGCGTGTGTGTACACATAAGCCCTCATTGCTCTGGGTCATTTTCTCAGGAGTGGAATTGCTGGGACTCAAAATAAGTGGGAATGGTCAGTCTTCCAATGTGGCTGAACCAACTTACACCCCCACTGGCCGTGGCTAAGAGTTCTCAATGCTCCATTGCAGGAGGACTGGCCAGCAGTCAGGAGGAAAGAACAGTCACACAATTCTCTAGCAAACCGCAGTCATCTCAGCTCTGCCTTTACTTAAGGGTAACCAAAAATAAGAATACATTTCATGAAAACTAAGAAAAGAGCCCAAGCCTTCCAGGAGATCAGAGCTGCAGAGAGGAGCACATGTTGCTAAGAGAGCTGCTCCAGGAAACAGATGACAAATGTTTCATGCTCTCTGAAGGAAATGAAAGAAGACATGGATTATACAGAAAAAAAGATGACGGATTAAATGCTAAGTAAGAGACTAAGATGGCACAGGCTGGCAGGGCTACGGAATGATAGAAAGGAATAAATAACAACAGAACAAACATTTTAAAATCGTTAGATGTTGTATCAGAATCCACATTACCGAAGATCAAATTCATGTGGATCACTCGTTTGATAGATTATTCCGGAAGGCAGAAAAAAATAGACTAAACAGAGCACTGTACTCCCAAACAGAGTTGTGTTCTGTAATCTAGCAAAGAAAACTTTCCTCAGATAAAAAGGGGCCTGAATCTATAGTCCAAAAAGGGCTTTCATTTTTTGAGGCAAAATGATAGTAAAACAAGCAACACCTACATTTCTACCGGGGAAATTTGTGCATTTCAAGACTAAGGGGAAACATACAAGAAGAATGCAGATGAAAACAAACAAAATCTAAGCACAGTCACAGCCAAGAGGAACCTAAACAGACAGGGGGGCTGAAGGTCCTGTGGGATTCTGGGGAAGAAAAATGGCATTTCGGGGAAACTAAGGAAATAGGCATGTAGTATGAACTTTAGTTATCAATTACATATCAATATTGGTTCATTGTGACAAATGTATGATACTAATGTAAGAAGCTGATAATCGGGAAAACTGAGTGTGGTTTATAGAAACTCTTTGTATTGTCTTAAATGTTTTCCTGTAAATTGGAAATTGTTCTTTAAAAATCAAGCTTATTAAAACAACCTGCAAAAGAAAAAAAAATCAGGCGTCCTAATACGCGATGATGGGAGGAGATTTGACTTTGGGTGGTGGGCACACGGTGCAATATGTAGATCTTGTAACATAGAAACCCACACCTGAAACCTATATGTTCATGTTGAAAAATGTCACCCCAATCAATTTAATTTAAAAAGCCAGGCAGGCTGGGTTCAGATTTTTCTTCTATAACCTCACATTTTAAAGGCAATAAAAGAATTTTCACCAAAAATATATAACTACCAAGCAAAATAGAGACAGATTCATAGACAGAGAGCAGGTAGACAGCTCTGGGCAGGGTGGGAGGGTGGAGGGATTGAGAGAGAGAGAAAAAACAAAGAGAGAATTCATGGACATGGACTACGGTGTGTTGATTGCGGGGGCGGAGGGGGGATGGGTGGAGGTGCAAGACGGCATAGAGGAGATAAATGCTGATGAAAAAAATAAAATTTAAGGAAAATATAAAAATTGTTCAATGTTCACCAAATCTTATTAGTTTTGAGTTTTTTTAAAAGCAGATTTTAAGACAGGTGCATGATTTGAGCCCACATAAAGTATGCATGAAATCTGATAGGTTAGACATGAAAGTCTATATGACAGCTGTTTCTTGGTAGTACAACTGATGATTCGAATTTTCCTATTTGTGTCTTCTTAGGTTTTCCTCATTTTCAGCAGAGAATGTATGTTTATAATAAAAAATAAAGGTTTATTTTTAAAAAAGAAAAAACATCTATGTGTATATAAATATGTGGGGTGACGGATGGTTAACTAACCAGACGGTGGGAATCCTTTTCCACAATGTACATGCATATGAAGTTTCCACGATATACACATTAACTATCTTGCAGTTTTATTTGTCAATTACACCTCAATAAAGCTGGGGGAGAAGAAAGCAAAATAAATAAATTCCCAAGAAGTAGCAATTAAATATTGCTCTGGGCATGTAGGATGATTACAAATGTGATTATAAGACAGATAGTAAATATATATTTTGAGAGATGATGCATAATTTACAAACATAATAATTTAATAGCAAAAAAAAAAACCTGGAACAAAAATTCTCAATTGTATCACCAAAAATTGAGAGTTTGAAGATTCAGCTAAAAATCTTTAATGGGCGTGGAGACCATAGATACTATTCTTTTAAAAAAATTTTTAAATTTCCAATAATTATTGTTGACATACAATATTATATTAGTTTCAAGTTTACGAGATAGATACTGTTCTTTTTTATAATTTCAGAGAGGAAGGGAGAGGGAGAGAAAGATGGAAACATCAATGATGAGAGAGAATCACTGATGGGCTGCCTCCTGCACGCCCCTACTGGGAATGGAGACCGCAACATGGCATGTGCCCTGATCTGACGGGAAATTGAACTGTGACCTCCTGGTTCATAGGTCAATGCTCAACCACTGAGCCAGGCTGGTTGGGCGATACTATTATTTTAATAAAACTGCTTATTTGAGAAATTAAGGTCACTGCTGTTTTAACCTAAAAGTGACTACTTCCCTGGTCAGGTAGCTCAGTTGCTCAGTTGGTTAGAGCATCGTCCTGAAATGCCAAGGTTGCAGGTTCAATCCCTGGTCAGGCACATACAAGAGTCAACCAATGAAGGCATAAATAAATGGAACAACAAATCAATGTTTCTCTCTCTCTCTGTCTCTCTAAAATCAATAAATAAAACTTTTAAATAAAAATAGAAGTGACGACTGGTAGAATTATAAAATGCTGTATTCTTCCCCAATTACTGGGGGGAAAAAATCCAAGGAAACATTGACCACAATCCAAGAAACAAAGCAATCAGCAAGAGGCATTGATGGAAGAAAAATTAAAACCACATTATCAGAGTAAAGCTAGAAATCTCTGGCATACAAATAAGTGTAAATGAGATAAACTCACTTATTTTAAAAAAATATTCCTAATTTTAGAGGGGGTCAAAAATCTAACTTTATGTGCACACAAGAGAACCAGGAGACTTGGAAAATTCAAAGGAAAAGATGCTTTGATGCCCTGTGGGTTCTGGAACGGAAATGGGACGTGGGAGGAAAACCTGGGAAACGGAATGAAGTGTGGCATTTAGTTCATTGATAATGTACATGTTGGCCTCTCAGTTGTGACAAACGTGTCACTGGTGATGTGAGTTGTTAGCATTGGGAAATACCTGTATCATCTCTTTTAGTTTGTTTGTTAATCCTCACGCGGAGATATTTTCCCATTGATTTTTAGAGAGTGGAAGGGAGGGGGAGAGGCAGAGAGAGAGAAACATTGATGTGAGAGAGACACATCGATTGGCTGCCTCCCCCATGCACCCAGACCCGGGCCAGGGACCAAGACTGCAAATGAGGTATGTGCCCTTGACTGGAATCGAACCCGGGACCCTTCAGCCTGCAGGTTGACATTCCAACCACTGAGCCAAACATGCTAGAGTTGTATTATCTCTACAACTCTTCTGTCAATAAAGAATTATTCCAAAATTTAAAAGTCATTTTTAAAGCATGGGAGAAAATTTAGATGAGCTTTGGGTACAGTGATGACTTTTTAGATACAAAGGGAGAATCCATGAAAGGCACCATTGACAAGGTGGCCTTCGTTAAAATTAGAAACTTCTGCCCTAGCCTGTTTTTCTCAGTGGTTAGATCGTTGGCCTGCGGACTGAAGGATCTCGGTTTCGATTCCAGTCAAGGGCATGTCAAGGGCACGTACCTCAGTTTTGGTTTCAGGCTCTATCCATGGCCCCAGCTGGGAGGCAACCAATCAATGTGTCTCTCTGACATAGATGTTTCTCTCTCTGTCTCTCCCCTTCCCTTCCACTCTCTCTAACAATCAATGAGGGAAAAATATCAACCAGTGAGGACTGGCAAAAATAATAATAATAAAATAAAAAATTAATTAATTAAAAACTTGTGCTCTGGTTCTGCTGATGTGACTCAGTGGTTGACCATTGACCCATGAAGCAGGAAGTCACGGTTCAATTCCCCTTCAGGGTACATGCCTGGGTTGCTGGCTCCAGGCAGCCAATTAATGTTTTGCTCTCACATCAATGTTTCTCTCTCTCTCTCTCTCTCTCAAAATCAATTAAAGAAAAAGAAAAAGAATGGATAAAGCTACACCAGGCAAATGAAGACCTAAAAGGCAGGAAGGGCAATGATTCTGAAACAAAATCAAACTCAGGGTAAAAAGAATGGATGCATGCCCTCGCTGTTTGGCTCAGTGGATAGAGCACTGGCCTGAGGACTGAGGGGTCCCAGGTTCAAGTCCAGTCAAGGGCACATGCCCCGGTTGCGGGCTCAATCCCCAGTAGGAGGCATGCAGGAGGCAGCCGATCAATGATTCTCTCTCATCATTGATGTTTCTATCTCTCTCTCCCTCTCCCTTCCTCTGAAATAAATAAAAATATTTTAAAATTTTTATTCATGTCCTGACTGGTGTTGCTCAGTGGTTAAAGCTTCAACCTGCCCACCAAAGGGTCAAGGGTTCGATTCTGGGTCAAGGGTTTGATTCCTGGTCAAGGGCAGGTGCCAGAGGCAACCAATTCATGTGTGTCTCTCACATTGATGTTAGTCTCTCTCTCTCTCTCTCTCTCTCTCTCTCTCTCTCTCTCTCTCTCTTTCTCTCTCTCTCTCTCTCCCCCCATCCCCTCCCTCCCTTCTACTTTCTCTAAAAATCAATGGAAAAAATATCCTCAGATGAGGATTAACCAAAAAAAGCCCCCCAAAAATTCATTCACAATAACAATAAGAGGCTTCAGAAGGAAAAAGACATGACACATGCAGGACTTAAAAAAATACAAAATTATCGAAGGACAAAAAAATGACATAAAATAAATGGAGAGATGTTTCAATTGCTGGGTTGAAAAGACCCAATAATGTAAAAATATAAATTTCCTCTAGACTAATCCATACATTTTTATTTCAATACCAATCAATATTGCAATCAGATTTCCCCCCCACAGGGTGAAGGAGAACTAAATAAAATTATTCTCAAGTTCATGTGCCAGGATTTTAAGAACAGAATGCTGAGGGGTGGGGGAACACTTGTTTTTGCAAGGAATTTAAATGTATTGTTGCATTTCAATGTATTGTTACACTATTGTTACGTTAAAAGCTAATCAAAGCAATATTAGCTTTGAGTATAATTAAGGTGTCATCTTTTCCGCTGGATACCATACAAATACAATGAAGTGGGTTGTGTCTTATTTTCTTACACCAAAGAAAAGCCACGCCCAGTGTCCACCGCCTCTCACCACCATGCAGAGGTTGTTGCACGATGTTCATGGCAGAATTCTTTGACTCTTTTTTAACTGGAAAGAGTCTCAATGCCTGTATCGATCAGCTATCAAAAACTGTGAACAAGGTGGCTAGCTCCTGGCTTATCAATTTCACAAATAGCATTTTGCTCCCCTATTCACAAAATAGGGTGTATTTGTATCCCCAAGTATATCTGTGTGAAAAAAGCTTGAACTCTGATGGATCAAAATAAGAGAGGTCTAAACCCCTTGGTTTGACTCCGGAACAGGAAGAGGATGTGAAAAACCTGGGGAAACCCAACTCAAGTCTAACACAGTGTCAGACTAGCCTCAATTTCGCAGTTGTAACAAACATGCCATGAAGACAAGTTATGGGGGAAGGGGAGTGTCTGTCTTATCCTTGCACCTTGTCTGTACATTTAAAATTATTGCAAAGTGCCCTGGCCAGTTAGGCTTGGTGGCTGGAGCACTGCCTGGTGCACTGAAGGGTCTCGGGTTTGATTCCCAGTCAAGAGCATGTACCTCGGTTGGGGGTTCAATCCCTGGCCCCAGTCTGGGGTGCGTGTGGGAGGCGACCAATCAGTCTCTCTCTCTCTTTCTCCCCCTCCTCCCATCCTTCCACTCTCTAAAAGTCAAAGGAAAAAATATCCTCAGGTGAGGATTAAAAAATAAATTTAAAAAATAAAATGATTGCAAAGTAAGAAGTTCATTTTTTAAAAAAGTAAGAACTGCTATTTCTGTTCTAAGAAATGAAATGACCAATGACTGCATTTTCCCCATTACACTTTCCAGTGCTTTCGAATATTTCTGACCCTGGAGACGTATTACTTTTTTCACTGAAAAGAACTGCTAACCTTAAAAATATATAGAAATAAAAAGAACTGCCAACTTTTGAGTGCAGGTGGCAGAAAAGGTATGAAGTCATTTTTGTACAGTTCTCTCATATGTATGCACAATTATTTTACACGGGTATGCACATGGGCATGCTAGAAATCACACAAGCTTTCTCTCTGGAACAGTGAGATGGATATTTTTAGTTGTGATGGTGGATGAATTTCATTTTACTATAATTTCACCACCATGGACATGCAGCATTTGTGCAATAAAATAACGGGATTTATTTTTTTTTCCACCCCGAAACATCCCCCATGGCCTACTTTGAATTTGCCCAATGACCTTTCCCGATACCACAATAATTGATCCTTAATCAAATATTCAAATGGGGGCTTTAAAGAAAGACACAGTGGCTTGGCAACTTTGATGGCAAATATTTCTCTGCTTGGACCCCCAGCTTCTCTAGTCCCCCCCCCACCTTTTTGCAGCCCAGATATCGCCCTCCTCACTGGAGTCTTGCAAATATCTTTTGGTTTTAAGAGTTCCCCGGGGAAGCCTTGTTCTAAACGAGGTGTAAAAATCTAAGCGGCACAAAAAAAATATAGCGTGAGGTGGGAATCAATATTCTCTTCACAGCTCCATCGATTAACAACCATATTCTTCATTTATTAATTATGAAGGGGGTTTCAGAGCCGCAGTATCCTTCTTTCGCTGTGAGATGGTGGCTTCCCCCTCATCCCTGCCCCCTCTGCTACCTCCCAGGGTACCCTCGTCTGGGGCCAAGGTACTCTGTCCTCAACATCCCGGCCCTGGGAGAAGAAGAGGAGGCAGAGCACCTGCCCCTACCAGCCAGGAGCACGGAGTTTTAGAATCGACCTTGCAGCTAATTATTCTATTTCTTTGCTCCTTTGCTTTTTTTCTTCTCTTCCTGTCTCCTCCAGTAGCACATAAGGTCCGTGTGGGACCCTGCCTGCTTCCTCCCCGCTGTGCTCTGAAGGCCAGGCAGACGTGCTCAATAAAGATTTGCCTGGTGATGGAGCAGGTGGAGGCAGAGAGAAGGGGCCGCCCGAGTTGGGGCTGTGGGGAGAAGAGTTGGAATGAGAGCTCTAACCACGGTAAATTCTTGTGGGTTGGCCCGCAGAGGTCTTGCCAAGGCCATCACGGAAGTGACAGCTGGCTTTGGCTCCAGGCAGTCCTGGCATTGCCCTCCCTAACTGTGCAGGCTGTTGACTCATCTGTAAAAGGGTGTTCAGACGAGGCGATCCCTCATGTTGGCCCTTGTCTGGGTTGGCCCTGGTTGTACATATGAGGGTGACATGTTCTTGGTCAGGGAACTCATAGGGCAGACTCACCTTATCCTCAGAGTGCAGCATCCGGGTGGCCAAGAAGTGACCAGAAAATGCTTGTGGTGAATGTGAATGAATGAGGAAATTGATAAATAGATGGGTGGGTGGATGGAGGGTGGAAGGTAGGTGAATGAATCAGTGAATGGGTAGGAGGGTGGTTGGATGAGCAGATGAATGGAAGGGTTGATAAATGAAGGGGTGTGTAATAGATGGGTGATAGGTTGGTACATGTGTGGATGGGTGAAAAAGTAAATGGATGGGAGGAAGGATCCGTGGATGGCTAAAAAGATAAATGGATGCATGAAGGAATGGATGTTATTGAATACATGGGTAGGTGGGTGAATGGTTAGGTGGATGGATGGATGGATGGATGGATGGATGGATGGATGGATGGGCAGATGAGTGAATAGGTGTGTAATGTGTGGGAGAATGAATAGATGAATGGGTGATGGATGGATAAATAAATGGGTAGGTAAATGGATGAATGAATGGATAGATGGATGTATGGATGGATGAATGGATGAATGGATGGATGAGTCATTCAGCATCTTAGTGAATGGCTTCTTGACTGACTGCATCGGTTGTTAAAAGGGTTAATAAATGGGTGCATTGATAAATGGATGAGTTGGTGAATACATAGGTAGATGGGCGAATGATTTAGTGAATGGATGCATGTATGGATGAATGGCTAGATGGGTGAGTGAATAGGTAGATAAATGAATAGGTATGTTAAGTGTGGGAGAATGGAGAGACAAATGGATGGATGGATGGATGGATGGATGGATGGATGGATGCTGGGAGGATGAATGAGTAAATCAATGACTGGATGAGTGATTGAATGAATGAGTGGATGAATGGATGGATGAGAGCTTGTTGACTGTGTGGGTAAACAGCTGGATAGCTAAATGGACAAGTATCTCGGTGAAAAAGCGTATGGACAGGTGGGCTGCTGAGCAAATCAATGGGTACATGTCTGTATGATACATGGATGGGCATGTTGGTGAGTGAGTGGGTGAGCAGGCATCTAGGTGATGAACCAAGGGGTTTAGCCTGCACAGCCCTCAGCTTTCTGGAACTCCCTTTCCAAAAATGTACTGTGCCTGTGCAGATGCTATGGGAGAAAACCTCAGCCAGTACTCTTTGCAGAGAATGGCACACAGGGTCGGGGAGGAAGGGTGGCTAAGTGGATGACACTCTCCATAGGAGAGTGACACAAGAAGCAGAAGTAGCCCCTGGACTTGAAGCTGGCACAGCCCCGGAACAGCGGGACTCTGGGCAGGGAGGGATTCTTGTTGGGGGTAGGAAGCCGGAAGGCCCGGTCTCCGACCTCTCCTCGCCTGGCCTCCTTCCTGAGGGACCCTAACACCTCAGCTGGTCCCCCACCTTTCAGGACTCCAATGGCCTTTGCCTCCCCCCCCCTCCCCCTCCCACACACAGGTCTGTTCACTCTGAATCTACCCTTCCCCTTGCCCTGTCTGTGCCCTGCCCCCCAGTCCTCTCCCCGTGCTGCTGGAAGAGAGGGGCCGGCTCTCTGTGGGGTGCTGGGGTACAGAGCCAGCAGCAAGAGCTGTCAGCGCCAATCAGGGGGAGGGGTACCTCTGCCTGCCCAGGGTCGATGGGAGTGGGGGCTCAGGCTGCGGTTTACACTGAATCCACGAAAATCACCGAGGCTTGAAAAGTGCTCAATAC
>NW_005871430.1:1072327-1083165 GCF_000147115.1 Myotis lucifugus | reverse complement strand
GGGGGGGGGGAGACATCACTGGGTCACGCTGGCTGGTTTGGCTCAGTGGATAGAGAGTCTGCCTGTGAACTGAAGGGTCCCAGGTTTGATTCCGGTTTAGGGCTCCGTTGTGAGGCAAGTGCGGGAGGCAACCAATCTATGTCTCTCTCTTACATTGATGTTTCTCTCTCTCTCTGTCACTCCCCCTCCCTTCCACTCTCTCTAAAAGTCAATGGAAAAAAATATCCTTGGATAAAGATTAACAAAAAATAAAAAATAAAAATAAAAAAATAAATCACTGGGTTGAGAACGGAGCAATCAGTACTCATTTGCTGATTGTCAGACATTCCTTGTTGCTGGGCGACTGTGTCCTCACAGGCAGAGAGACATGTCTCTCTAGCTAAACACGCCATGACAGATGAGAAAGGCATTAGCCAGCAAAAATATATGACAAATGACCACTTATGTTCAGGTGATGAGATAACTAGCCAAAGTAAAAGAATTAACGTGGATTACAGTGAGAACAAGATAGAGACGTTTTCATTGCTACAAGTTTTAGTAAACTTGCTAAATCTAAGATCATTAATTCTAAAACAGCAATATTTTAAATAGTATGTGTGTACACACAAACACACAATAAGAAGACAATATGTATTGCCAGAGTTTTGGGTGCTTTATTATCTTTCATTGTCAATATTTAGAAAGAATGGAATTACTAGTAATTACTTTATGTTTAATGTCTTATTAGAAAGATTTTACATGAAAACATTTTTAAAAGTTCACTGATTTAATTTTTCTGTTAAGTACAAGGCTCAGTTCCTCACCCCATATTCATCACACATAATGGAATTCTCCTTTGATATCATAAATCATTAGGAAAATAGGAAATACAAAATCACAGAAGTGCGTTAGGATGCAAACTGTCTTAGTCAAATCTTTGATTCTGTTAGTGAGAAAGGTGGGGCTCAGAGAAGACAGTTGAATTACTTAAGTCAATTAATCTTGCCTTAACTTAATAATCATCTGAGATGCTTGTTAAAAGTACATACATGGTCTTAAAAATAGTCTGTTATCCCGGCTGGTGTGGCTCAGTGGTTGAGCATTGACCCATGCACCAAGAGGTCGCTGGTCTGATTCCGGGTCAGGGCACATGCCCAGGTTTCGGGCTCGATCCCTGGTGGGGGGTGTGCAGGAGGCAGCCGATTGATGTTTAATGTTTCTCTCTCATCGATGTTTTTCTATTTCTCTCCAAAATCAATAAAAAAAAAATAAAAAAATAGTCTGTTAATTTTAAAGACCATGTGTGTTCCAGACTCCAATCCCAAATTACTGAACCAGAATCTCCAGAATCTTTGGGGGGATTCTTTTTACTGATTTTTAGAGAGAGAGGAAGGGAGAGGGAGAGAGAAAGAGAAACATTGCTGTGAGAGCAAACACAGATTGGTTGCCTCCTACACACCCCCTATTGGGGATTAAGCATGAAACCCAGGCATGTGCCCAGACTGGGAATGGACCCAGCAACTTTCGGTGCACAGGACACCAGACCAAATAAGCCACACCAGCCAGGGCCTTCAGGGGATTCTCATGATAAGGCAAACAGGAAACACCTAAGTGACATCAAATTTTCTGCAATTCAACTTTTGCTAAATGTAGAGCACACACTAAGCACCCCACATTTATGTCATCTTCCCTCCTTTTAAGTGTACACATCATTTATTACACAGCCTCCCAGTCCGCTAACACCAAGAGTCAGGAATTGACTGCCATTAAAATATTTCCATCCCTAATCTAAAGTCTATGTTCTAGATTGGAGAAGTAGTGGAAGAAAAGTGATTATTTCTACCGCATACAGGACAACCCATCAGAGAGATTTTTAAAAGTACACAATGAAAAGTGTATGTGCTGATGTTCCTTCCTTAAATATCATTATGTAAACTCATTGAACAAATTATCAAATAAGGAAGCTCTGACATTCTGGGAAGCAGATTTGTTGAAATAATCCCGTGTAATGCTTAATAGCTGCCACATGACCAGGCACTCACCGCAACCAGAAGCTGAAACAACACCTTCTGGTGACAAGCACTGTTTGCTACTACCTCCCAGCACCAATCATCTACTAGAACCCTAGATCCGTCCTACCATTTTCTCCTGGAAAATATGCAAGATCATTTTTGTTGGGTTCTTTTTTTTTTAAAATATATTTTTATTGATTTCAGAGAGAAAGGAAGAGGGAGAGAGAGATAGAAACGTCAATGATGAGAGAGAATCATTAATCGGCCACCTCCCACACGCTCTACACTAGGGATCGAGCCCACAACCTGGGCATATGCCCCAACTGGGAATTGAACCATGGCCTCCTGGTTCACAGGTCGATGCTCAACCACTGAGCCATGCCGGCCGGGCTTTGCTGGATTGTTGGTGGTCAATTCTTGGTATCTACACCCGAATACTAAGCTTTTTCTTTTTACAGAGTCAACTGTTCTGAAGGTCCACTTCACCCACATTAATTTAAAGGAATAAATATGGCTAACAGCTCCTGACAAGCTGTTACTAAAATGTTTTGGATCCTCTGATTTAGGGACTGAATGAGAAGTACTGTAATATGCCCACATTATATCTGATCAGTCATTCTGTTTTCTAACAGGTTATCATCATTCCTTCAGTCTAAAGGGTGTCTCACATGATACAATTTCGCATGTACGCCCCAGTGGCATCTAAGCATGAAGCATATCTTATTCCTTCTAGAGTACTTCTTTAGGGGGGAAAATCTGTTTTAGCATTTTACCCTAAATATGCAGTTACTGCAAAAGAGCTGCAAGCTATTGGGAATTCCTAATATGCATCAACTAGTTCACACATTAATTTCTCTATGTGATCACTATTAGAGTTACCTCTGGCAATGTCTTCATTACTCCAATTACTGCTAAGCACTGAGAAATCCTTCAAGGCCAATAGATTTCAGCAAAATGACAGTCAGATTCTGGGTAAATGCTGAGAAAAGTGACAGCAACCTCACTGACACATTTTTTAAGACCTAAGTTTTCATGTAAGAGAGGACACATACTTTAAAACCTGTCAGATTGGCAGGAAATACAATGTTTGTATCTGGTAGATGGAAAAGGGAAAAATCAAGGCAAGTGTTCTGGGACAAATCCATTAAGAAACGAGAAAAAAGGACAAGAGAAAAGGGACTGGCCTATGAATGAAAGGCCAGTTGTACAAACTAGAGGACTTGGGTATTTGACATATCAAAGGAGGCCAGTAGCTCTTGCTTTTGTGGTATGTTGGTGCCAGCTAAGATGGTAAAACCTGATGCCTTTTTCCATTTAAGAATCAGAGTGAGGTCTCCCAGCCTGAGTTCCTCGTGCTGATCCATGTACCTCTCCCTGTGGCTGATCTATGTACAGTATCTCTCCCACTGCTTCCAGTATGTAGTCTTCAGCTCAACCAGGAGGCCAGAAGGAACTCAGAAAAATTCACGTTGGCATATGGGTGGATGCAATAAATAGACAGGGAGAAAAAAGTGCTAATAATGGCATTTTTGCCTGAAAGTAAAAGGCAAAAAATGACTACTTAGCCCTGGCCAGTTTGTTCAGTGGTTAGAACGTCAGCCAGTGGACCGAAGAGTTGTGGGTTCAATTCCTGGTCAAGGGCACGCACCTCAGTTACATGTTCCCCAGCCCTGATGGGGATGAATGTGGGAGGCAACCAACTGATGTCTCGCTCTCATTTTGGTGTTTCTCTCTCTTTCTCCCCTTCTCCCTTTTCCTTCCATTCTCTCTCTCTAGAAATCAATGGAAAAAATATCCTCAGGAAAGGATTAAAAACAAACAAATGAACAAAAATGATTAGCTTAAGAAGGCGGTACAACCTCATAGGGCTCTTGTGAGTGTTAAATGCAATAATCGTACTAAATATAGGATCTGGCACATAGCCAGTGCTCTGTAAATGTTAACAATTAATAATAAATTCTAAAATCCAAAAAAAAGAAAAAAAAAAGAAGGCGGTACATTTCTTGTTTTAGAAGCCTCCTTCCCCCCACATCTATTTTAACAAATAGAACAGTGACAGGAAAAAGACTATTTCTCTAGCCTAAACATAGAAAAGGGTTAACTTCATTTTCTAGGGGGAAAAGATAGTCATCCTCTGACTTGGAAGAAATCAAATGGGGGCATTTGGACTAATTCCAATACATCTGGTTTTTACAGGAAGGGAGGAAGGAAAAGAATAATGTCTATAAAAGAGCATCCAATAAGCGCATGGACAAGTAACAAATAAGCTACTTTACTCAGGTAGCTCATCAATTCAGTTCTATCATGTAGACTGCAGCCTTCCTAACCACGTATAAAACAAACTTCCCATTATTCCAGGCTCAAGGGCTCAGATGTACTTATATTAGTGATTTTAATCATAAAACCAAAGTAACACATTGTGTTTAGGAAAACAAAACTGTTTCAAGAAGAAATAATGGGACACTGAATTAAAATCTGATTTGAATTAGAACTTGGTGACAATTTTACCATGCAAAGACTGAGAACTTCCTTGCCACTGCTTTCCCTCTTGTGAAACTTTTGAGAAGATATATCCCAAAAACAATGACACATGTTGCTAAGAAAGGAGATTTTTAAAATACTAAAAAAAAAAAAGAAAAGAAAAGATGTATTTTTTATGTATCCAGTAGTATTGTTGCCAGAGGAATTAGTGGGCCAGACTTCTCTATCACTTGTGGGTGTGAGTTGGCTCTTAAAGATATTTTGAGAAAATGAATTTTCTAAGATTCCCATGGGAAAACGAGATGTGGAAAACGGCTTTATTAGCGTGGAGTTACATTCCTCGGGTTGTAAAGTACCATTTCCCTTAAGCCAGTCCTGAAAGAGGGGCAGCTGGGGTTCAAGTAGAGCCAAAAGCAAGGCCAGTGCCCAGAGCTTCCGTTCCATGCTGTAGCGGGTTCAGTTCAGCATTCAGTTCATTAAAGTCCATTAGTCCAATGTGGATCCCACGAGGAACTCAACTACTATAAGCTGGGTACAGCCAACTGCAAAGAAGAAATTAACCAGCTAGTGTATACCAGCAATGGCTAAGCCTTCCTTCAGCAGACAGAGCTTTGGGTGTGAATCCCGTCTTCTTTACTTGCTGCTAGTAAATAAAACTACCTAAGGACAACCACGCTGGTTCCTGAATAGAATACCCCAACGGGCGAACTTGAGTTCAGTAACACAAACGGTGATAGGTCTCTACTTGCACTAACATCAGGTGGCCACAATCCTGGCATAAACAGTGACCAGTCTTGGCTTGGAATGTAGCTTTACTAGTAACTAAGCAGTCACAACCCTAATACAAGTGGCAGCTGGCCTAGCTCATATCGTGGGGCCCACCAAATGGTCCCAAGCCTGCACCTAGTGGCAGCTGGCCTCATTTCACAGCACGGCCTCTGCCAAGCTTCTCCAAGCTCAGACTAAAGGCAACCAACTGCAGATCACTTTCCAGATCCTACTAGGCAGCCCCAAGCCAGACACAAGTGGCGGCTAACCTTGGCTTGCACCAGAGCCTCTCCCAAGAGGCCCCAGACCCAATACAGATGGTGGCCAGCTTCAGACCACACCAGACCACCACCCAACCAGCTCCACAACTGCCACACCCGAGCAGACATGACTGGCACCAGAGCGAGCCCCACTAACGTGACTCCTCTTTATAGGGTCAGCCCCTACACAACAGCTCCTTCACTGTAGCCATGGCCACCGGACAGCCGGTCAGCTTGAGGGTCAACTTCCCCTCTGATGTGACAACAGCAATCAAGGATCAACTACAACAGGAGGGCACACACATCCCACACAAGAAACACCCTGGGAGCCCTTAGCCAGTTGGACAGAAAATCAATGAATGGCTAGATCAACTGATAGAAAATCAATAAGGAAACAGAGGGCTTGAAGGACACATAAGACAGATCTAATTGACATTTCCAAAGCAGCAGAATATACATCCTTGTCAAGTGCACATAGAACATTTTCCAGGATAGGCCACAAGTTAGACCACAAAACAAGTCTCAATAAATTTAAAAAGGTTGAAATCACATGAAACATCTTCTCCAACCGCAATGGTATAAACTACAAATTACAAGAAAAAAAACTGAAAAATACACAAACGTGGAGGCTAAATAATAAACAAAACAGGAACAAACTGATACAGAGAATAAATTGATGGTTGCCAGGTGAGAGCAAGGTTGGAGGGACGGGTGAAAAAGGTGAAGGGATTAAAGTACAAATTGCCAGCTACAGAAATAACTACAGGATGCAAAGTACAGCATAGGGAATATAGTTGAGACTGTTGTGATAACTATGTATGGTGTCTAATGGGTATTAGACCTATCAGGGTGATCACTTTGTAAACTACATAAATGTTTCATCATTATGTTGTACACCTGAAACTAATATAATATTGTCTGTTAACTGTACTAGAAAAATTTTTAAATATTATTTTTTATTTTTTGTTAATATATTTTTATTGACCTCAAAGAGGGAGAGGGAGAGAGAGATAGAAACTAGAAACATCACTGATGAGAGAGAATCACTGATCAGCTGCCTCCTGCACGCCCCCTAATGGGGATGGAGCCCGAAACCCAGGCATATGCCCTTGACCGGAATTGAACCTGGGACCCTTCAGTCCGCAGGCTGATGCTCTATCCACTGAGCCAAACCAGCTAGGGCTGTACTAGAAATTTTTTTAAGGAACGAAAAGAACCAGGATAAATGGGTGACGTTGTAGTACTGTTTCTTTTTAAGTCAAACAAATACATGCTGTAACTTCCAGTCACCACTCAACCTACTTAAGGCTTTTTATTTCTACACATAAAAATTCTCATCTGCTTTGGAGCTGTCTTAACTTTTTGCTTTCTCCTTCTCAACTACATGAAAAGAAACTAATTTCACAAAGTACTTTGTGGAAAGTCCACAGATTTGTTTTATAAAACAGCTGCATGCATTTAACTCAGTCCATTTCTATTCTGTAATTTCTCTATGGCCTGGCCATTATATTCCATATATGCTTGTAGAGTAAAATGACAGGAAGTGTATTAGTCCCAACAAGTTGTTCAGTTTCATGTTCAAGTATCTGTTAAGTGTCAGACACTGTGTTAAGAATACTCCTATTACCATACCCACCGAACACCATTTAACATTTCTAATGAGGCAGGCACTGTTTCCTGTACTTTACAAATGTTCATTCTTCTCCGAAGTAGATGCTATTATCATCTCATATCACAGATATTAGAATCCAAACACAGAGATGTTAAGTGCCTTGCTAAAGATCACACAGCTATTACATAGTAGACATAGGATGCTCACTTGAGTCCATGTTGTGAAGACATAATGCAATACTGTCTCACCAAAGATGACTAAGACTGTAAGACCATACCCATAAGGCCCATACTCTTAAAAAGTCTCTACCTTTTAGGGGAAATAGAATTTATAACCAAATACTTATTGCATATTTGTGCTAAGTTCAACATGTATGTATGAGGTACAGAGGAGAATAACAGTTTTGCTTGAGGAAGATCAAGGAAAGCGTTATGGGAGACAGAAACCTTTATGGCAAAATTTCTTTATGGAAATCCTTAGTACTTATCTTCCTTTACCTGTTGGAAGCATCTGACATTCAATTCATCCTCATCTCATCTGGATTCTGTTTTGCTGGTTTTCCTCCCATCCCTCTAGTGAAAGCTCTTCTTCCTCTGCCCATCCCTTACATGCTGAGAGTCCAGTCTACTTTAGGTGCTCCAATCTCTTCACTTTACACATTCCCTCCCCTGCCCACCCCCATCTACTCCAAATGATTCAAATACCAACTAAATGTTAATGACTCCCAAATCTGTATCTTCAGCTCCGATCTCTGCTGTGTTTCAGACCCAGGAGACACCTGCTCAAACGTTTCAGTTACACAGCGCCTCACATGCAAAGGGACTTCAAGATAGTACTTCAGACTTAAAGGTCAAAAAACAGCTCAGCAACCAGTTCCTTATCAGGTATTTCATAGGCCTCCGCAGGGCAGAAATAATCTCTGGGTGAGAGGATTACAGGTGGTTATTTCCCTCTTTCTGTTTCAAGCACCAACACAAGTACTTACTGACTTTGAAAGACTGTCGGGTACTTTAGCAATGCACTTGTACTTGTAAGCACATTCCCTGTATCAATTCCAACAATCCCTTAACGAGCAGGAGAATGTTGGACCAAAGGAAATTTAGAAAAGTGATTAATTTAAGTTGGAAACCTTTACTTAGTTTGACATTCTTTTCAGGATATTTTAAAAAATAAAAACTGAAAAATATTCTCTTTGATCGGTAAATGAACTGAGAAATGAAAGCATTGTTTAGACCTGACACAAGACTCTGAAAGCTAAATAAATAAATAAATAAATAAATAAATCTTGCTTTGCTGAACAGGTAGCACCAGTCTTAAAAAGTGACCATTTAAAAATAATTGAGGGGAAAAAATAGGTGAGAGCAAAACAGGTTAGGGAGACCTACTAACACACTTTCTTAAAAAAGAACGAAGGAGGCAAGTGCAAGACCAAGGGTGAAACCGCAGGGAGCAGCAACAGGGGCTGGCAGCCTGGGCCCAAGGGACCAGACCTATCCTCTCAGAATGGAAAAGAAACAGGTCCATGCAGGCAGTACAGGAAATACACACAGGACAGGGAAGGAGCAAGAGCACCTGGAGTGAGCAGAGGGTCAGGCCCTCCCCAGTCCACAAAGACGTAACTTAATGTGGCCTATAACACTGTGACAAAGCACTAAGTTCTCACCACACATGAGGCTCTGCCTTTACTTTAGGGTTGACAATCAAACCTGCTCCAATGCAGAGCAGAAAACTAAAACACTGTAATGGGCTTTCTTTGAAGCTATCATATCCATATAATAAAAATAGTTATTATGAAAAAGGATCAAAGAAAAAGAAAATATGGGATGAAAAATCAGAGAAATAATAGAAGAAAATGTCCCAGGACTGAAGCACACACATTTCTAAGAATGACAGGATCCACTGAGTACCCAGTACAGTAAATGAGGCAAGACCACCCCGTGGTACATCATCATGATAGTCCCTAGCACCAGGGATAGAGAGAATACGCCCAAAGCTCCAGCGAGGGAGAAAAAAACAACAACCACCAACCAACAAAATAAGGTCACATAAAAAGGATCTGAATCCCTGTGCCTCTCGAGCAATTACAGATACCAGGCGGTACATAATGCCTTCAAAATTCGGAGGGAAAATCATTTCCCACCTAGAATTCTATAACACTTCCAAACAATCAAGCAAGTCTGTGGGCAAGATAAAGTTACTCAAATACTCGTACTTCTTAGTAAATAAGGGTGTATGCCAAGAAATGGAACAGCCTGGTGCCAGCCCTGGAGAGTGAAGGGCAGTTCCCGAACTGTATCTGGGCAGTAGTTCCTGATAGAAAAGAGTAGAGGAGGAGGAGGAGGAGATACAGAGGCATCAATTTGTTGTTCCAATAAAATAAAATAAAATAAAAATGGAAGTGATACATCTCAGCTCACAGGAAATGTTACTGATAAGAAGGTGACAAATATTTTGCAGGAAATATTACTGCTAAGAATGTGACAAATATTTTGAAGTGTTGGGAAAACAGCAACAGTCAAGATGCGAGAAAAACAGGCAAAGGTAAACCTAAACACAAGGAAGAGCAGAGCTGAGATAGGTCACCTGCCTCAATGGTTGAATGATATTTGGCAGAGTTGTGCGAACACAGAAAAACTGCTTGTTTTAATCAAAAATTACAATATAGCTGTGACAGGGGTGGAGGATGTGGAAAGGCAGGGAAATGGGGGAGTGGAAGAACGAAGTCCTAATCTACCACAGCCAGAAATCAAAAAGCCAAACAATGGGGGAAAAGACGAGAAATAATAACATAGCAGATGATTGTGAAACATGAGGATAACACCTGCAGAAAGAAGGAAATAATTGAGTGGTTGCCCCTAAGAAATGAGACTATGAGGTGAGGAAAATGGAGAGCATGGTTTTTGTTTTCCCCCACTGTAAGTCTTTTAATACTATCTGACTTTAAACCATATACTGAATTACCTTGATAAAAAAATTAAAAAAAGGGAAAGCCCTAGCCAATCTGGCTCAGTGGATAGAACATCGGCCTGGGGACTGAAGGGTCCTGGGTTTGATTCCCGTTAAGGGCACATACCTAGGTTGCAGGCTTGATCCCTGGCGTATTCAGGAAGCACTCAATTAATCAAGGGGTCTCTCACATCGATATTTCTCTCTGTATCCTTCCCTCTCCCTTCCACTCTCTCAAAGAGTCAATGGAAAAATATCCTCGGGTGAGGACTAACCAAAAGAAAAAAAGGGAAAAACAGCAACATTTAAAATCTGCCATGTTTCACTCTACGTTTTCAAGTAACCTTACCTTTTGTGTGGTGTATTCATCAACAAGAGAACTTTTAGCCCAGGCCCCTGAGTGCTTGCTAGGCAGGAAAGACCAGGGGAAACTGATCCTTGGGCCAACTCAGAATCTACAGATTCAACATTTCTAGAGGAGTGCTCTGTACATTTACTAGTAAAAGTACCTCAGGTGAGTCTTACCATCAAGCAAGTTGGGAAAATGCTTACAAGGTTAACCCAAAATACACACTACAGTGCCTAAAAAAAACCCCTGGTCACTTTTTTCTGGAGAAGGAGCTTCTGTTTGCTTGGTACCACAGCACAGTGTTAGCTAACACTGGGACCAGTAAACTCAGTGTGGATCTGGTTTTCTAAATCAGCTTACGGCTCAGCTCTCCTTGTATCAGCTACTGGAAATTATCTTCATTAAATTAACAGGATCCTTAGAGCCAACAG
>NW_005871430.1:965657-1005173 GCF_000147115.1 Myotis lucifugus | reverse complement strand
GTATCCTGGAGTGTGGCCATCTCCCAACCAGGCTTAATTTGCACTGTTAAGCTGCTATGTCTTTCTTGGTAATTTAGCACATTCGGACAGTTATGGTTAGATTCTCATGTTCTAAACCTCACAACAATAGCCAAGGAGTGAGCAAAGAAAAAAGGGAAGATAAGAGAGTTTTCTAGAAATTTAAACTCAAGGTTCAAATGCTCTTTCCATCCTCATTTGTAGGACAGCTGTTGTGATGCCTTCTTCATCCCCAGAGCCTCAGCATTTCATCCCAACCCTTTGTACGCCATAAGCGTCTATAGCAGCGGTTCTCAACCTGTGGGTCGCGACCCCTTTGGGGGTCGAACAACCCTTTCACAGGGGTCGCCTAAGACCATCGGAAAACACATATATAATTACATATTGTTTTTGTGATTAATCACTATGCTTTAATTATGTTCACTTTGTAACAATGAAATTGGGGGTCACCACAACATGAGGAGCTATATTAAAGGGTCTCGGCATTAGGAAGGTTGAGAACCACTGGTCTATAGACACAAGCGGCAGACCTTTCCCACACACCACGAGCGCCTATAGCCGCAAACCTCAAATATCAACGCTGGTCACCCAATTTTAAAATCAGACTTGTTAGTGACATCTCTGGGTTTGTAAAGAAAATTAATGGTAACTTAAATTCGCAAATATTCCAGCGCATATGGAAGAAATGGGGATGGTTTCCGTTTTGGACGCGCGGCAGTTCACTGGACTCAAGGTTCTCTTGCTAGCTCCCTTCCCACCATCATTCCTTTGAGATCAAGGAGCGGAGCCCTGCCAGCTACTGCCATTTGACACAAAACCTCATCACCTCTGCCTGTCTCTATCCCCTCTCCATCCTTGCTGTGGGGTCAAGAAGGGGGTCATTCCTTCCTTCCTTCGTGGTGAGCTGGATGTCACAGGGAGACATCCTTTCCAAGAAGAAGGTCAGGTGGCTCCTGGGAAACTCCAAGGAGAAGGCAAGGCCACATGGCACCACCTGAGAGGTCTCCTCCTCTTTGTCACCTAGACCTTGTTCAGAACGCCATCCAGGACTCGGCAAGAGAATTGACTACCTAACTGTCATTTCTTGAGATTCTGTCAACTGGACGGTGCGCGTCCCCTTTATATTATCCTGACCATAGGGGCCACAGCTAGTGACCATAATCCAAAGACTGGCAGGGGAAGGCCTTTGGTGGGGAAGTGGAGAGAGTTCATGCCAAGATTCCTAATGCTGCCAGGCCGGTGTGGCTCAGTGGTTGAGCATCGACCTATGAACCAGGAGGTCACAGTTCCATTCCCGGTCAGGCCACACACCCAGGCTCGATCCCCAGTGTGGGGCATGCAGGAAGCAGCTGATCAGTGATTCTCTCTCATCATCGATGTTTCTATCTCCTTCTCCCTTCCTCTCTGAAATCAATAACATTTATATATAAAGAGTTCTGATGCTGCCTCTACAAGGCCCACTCTCAAGATCTCGAGCAAGTCACCTCCTCTCCCAGGGCTTCTGTTTGCTGAACTAGTTACTGGATCATCCTGAAGGTCCCCTTATTTCCTGAAAGTTCCCGTGTTGCCTCGGGGCCAACCTCACGGTTCTTAGAAGAGACCTCCCACCTGCACAGGCTTGTGGCCTGCAGGATCAAGCCCGGAGCCCGGGGTCTGGTCTATGTGCTTCTGAGGTCCCGGATCGCCCCGGCACCCTGGCAGAAGGGGGCAGTCTGAGTCCCAGTGTTAACTGTTAACTGTAGCCTGCATGTTTGCGGCTGGGGCCCGGCGGGGGCTCCGTGGACGTCAGGGAGCACCAGGCGCCCATGTGAGTGAGTGTGTGTAAGCGTGCAGTGTGTGAGTGTTTATTTATCCCAGGGGCAGTTGCTAAGTCGGGGGTGTTTGCCAGCAGAGAGCTGCCTGAGTGCTGTGTTTGTTTACTTAGCAGAGTGCAGGGAGGGACAAGGGCTAGACAAGTGCAGACTACATAGCGTTGGTTAGTCACGGGGCCCCTTTGAATGGCCCCATTCTACGGGTTCTGCTGGATCTAGAGAGCCCCCCTCGGGAACACCGGCTCTGTTTGCCTTCCTCACCAGGGACTCTATTTCTGCCTCCCCTCCCGGCCATGATAGAATTGCTGTTCCCCGCCGGGCTGCTGGCCTTCTTCCCTTCATGCTGGGGGTCTCCTGGCTGCGGGGCCTTGAGAGAAGGTCGAGGAGAAAAAGAAGGGGCAGTGGTCAAATGAAAGAACAATGGATTTGAGTCTGGGCTCCACTGACCAGTAACTGCAAGGCCTTTGGCAGGTCACTGAGCCTCCCTGGGCCTCACCTGGCTCTGCATCTCTAGAATGAGGGGACCTAGAGTCCCCCGCAGCTGTACAGACATCTCTTCCAAGAAGACTTGGAGAGCCCTGGCCAGTGTGGCTCAGTGGTTTGAGCATCAGCCCACACACCTCAGGGTCTCCGGTTCAATTCCCAGTCAAGGGTTGGGTTGCAGGTACCCCCACCCCGGTCAGGGCTCGTGTGGGAGGCCACCAATGGATGTGGCTCTCTCACATCGATGTTTCTCTCTCTCCCCCTTCCCCTCTCCCTTCCACTCTCTCTATAATCAATGGAAAAAATATCCCCCGGTAAGGATTAGCAAAACAAACAAACAAACACAAAAGACTTGGAGACACACACCAGCTCCTTCCCATCCCGCTGGACCTGTCAGCACAGAGCCTGCGCCTCCAGTCTCAGCCGCACTCCCACCCCTGCCGCCCGCCCCCCCCCCACGCCCCTGCTACCCTCCGCCCGGCATTTCCAGGCCTTAGCTTAGCCTTGGCCCCTCCAGCAGGCATCTGCCCAGGCTGAGCCCACTGCACCCCGGACCACCCTCTTCGTCCAGGTTAGATAGCGTCATGCATCCCTGTCTTCAGGACGGAGAGAGTGTGAGAGAGAGGAGACCCCCGCCCCACACCCTGTCCGCCCAGCCTCAGGCCAGAGGTATCTCCCCAGCATGGAGCTGGCTGACTTTGGGGCCATACTTCCCAGCTGGTGGCACCAGGCCCTCCCAGAGGCCTCTGCCTCCCTCCCCTGCCTCCCTCCCCTGCCCGAGGCCATGGCGGTGTGTCTGCGGGTCCCAGGGAGCACTGGCTCCCGACACAGGCTGGCCGGCAGCCAGGGTGGGGTTCTGGCTCCCACAGCAGCCAGAAGGGGTGGCAGGAAGCCTGCTGATCCCCTGGGAGAGAGCTCCTTGGCAAGAGAGGAGAGGCTGCCTGCACTCAGCCCTGCCTCGGGGCCACGGAACATCGTACCCCAAATCTGCCAGGCTGGCTCTGTGCCCCCGTGTCTGCCCACACCCCAGGGGCTTGGGCGGGGCTACCAGCTGGGCCTTTCGGGAAGGGAATCTATAGCTTATTCCTGCTCCTCTCAAAAGCCCGGATGAATTATGAAGAAAGAGGGTTGGTGGCACTTGGTCCCCTCTAGTCTGCAGCCTTCCTGGCTCCCATTAGCCCTGGGACATTCCCGACGGTGTTTGGAGAAGCCGCCAGGACTGCCCGGCTCAGGGCTAACGGACTCCTTCTCCTCCTCCTTATGCCACACCCACCACCCACCTCTGCCCCAACACACACACACACACACACACACACACACACACACACGGAGTCAGCCTTCTGCCTCGAGGCTGCTTGTTCTGCCAACGCCACATAGAAGCAGGCGAAGAGCTGGGAAAATCACCCAGAGAGACTTGGTGTGGAAAAAGCAGGGGAGAGAGGGAAACCAGCTACAGAAAGGGCGGCCTGCTGGGGAGGTGGGGTTGCACCTGGCAGACCTCCTCGGTCCTCCTGGGGAACCGGGGCTGCGGGGGGTGCTCACCCAGCGGGCATGCCACCTTCGAGGGGCGGCCAGGCCCCGATCCTCCAGCGGTCCTGCCCAGTCCCAGACTTGCTCAAGGTGATTCCTGCCCCCTTAAGCCAGGCCCTCCTCAGGGAACTCAGTGAGCGAGTCTCCGAGGGCCCACCTGTCATTTCTCCTCTGCCTCTGCCTTGCCTCCATCCGCATGGTACCTTGCAGGATGGTACCAGACAGGCTTTGAACTTGGCATGCGAGCGAGATGGGTTTCACTCTTTCTAACAGCAAAGAGGAAGCAAATCTTGTCTCCATTTGAGAGGTTTCTGCTTTCCCAGGGGAGCTGGAACCACCCACCTCCTTTGGGCTTCGAGGGTCATGTAAGGGCTGCCTCCAGGCCTGGCTGTGTGCTCTCGAAGCAGGCGGGGCCGGCAGCACAGTCCCAGGAGGGACGGTCAGCGGATGGAACTGACCCCTTGGTCCCTCCAGGCCACAGCGTGGTTCTGGCATTCCCAGAGGGAAGGCTCCTGACCAAGCAAGGCCCACTGCGTCCAGGTGGCCCATTCCCAAACCCATGTCTATCACAGATCACTTCCCAGAAACTTCCCAAGACGGGAAGTCACAACCCAAGCTGGTTGTTTAGATCGGAAAATCTGGGTATAATGTCATTAGAGAAACCAGTCTCCTCACACGAACCTTCGCCTGCAACCTCTCCCTGCTCCCCGGCCCGTCCGCGCCTCTGCCTGAGTCACGGCAGCAGTCAACGGCTTGGACTCCGGGCCCCGTGACGTGCCAAGTGCTCCCACGCGCCCGCCCGTGACATTTACTCCTCCTAACGGAGAGAAGTTATTGTTAGCGCCGCCCGCCCGCCCGGGGAAGGCAGGAGGTCTACCCGCCTGTGCGAGCCGTAGGTGGGGACCTGTCTTGCAATCTTGAGTTCTTTCCATGGCATCCTTTCTGCCAGTTCCCGGGAGATGTGCAGGGAAGGGATTGACCTGTTTGGCTTCTAGCTGGGCCTTTTGTGGGGCCTTAGCCCCCCCAAATCCCTAGGAGCTGAGGGGGTTTTCTGAGAGGCCCTCCTCTCTTCTGTGACTCACTACCTGCCCCCCCAACCTCCTTCCACCCCCAGGTCTCCTTCCTGGTGTGCCTGCCAGGCCAAAGCTTGTCTTCTGTCTCAGTGTCACCTCCCCCAAAGACCCCCCTCGCCGCTCCCCCCTGTGCTTCTGTACTTCTAACCCCACCCCACCTCACCCCCACATTCTGGCCCCTGCTTTGGGAGGAGGGCAGGGCTACCAGGGAAGGTGCCAGCACTCTCAGGGCGCTTGGGGTTGAAGGTTGCCTCATGTGCCTTCACTTAAGCTCTGGTTTCGCTGTGGAGCCTGAACTCCGTGGGGATGCTTTTTGGATTTGGAAGGAACCCCCGGGACCTGTCCCTGCCCTCAGACTTTCTATGTGACCTCGGACAGGAATGCAGACCCTCTGGGCCTTACATTGAGGACCAGGACACGGGAGCCCAGGTCCAGGCTCAGGAAGACAGGCGTGAGGGCAGAGGCACAAAATGTACTGTGTTTTCCTGCCCAGGAATCTGCCCAGGCCCCGCCAGTTTCCCAGGGCAGCTGTTGTACCCCCACCTCCCTCACCCCCACCCCTACCCCATGACCTTAGAACCCCCATCCCAGGCCTCTCGGGAAAGATGATTGTGCAAAAGCCCAGTTTATCCCAAGTAATGCAATGCATACATTAGAGGGGGTAGTGGGGGCGGGGGGAGGTTTTATCCAAAACACATGCTATTGCCACTATTCTAGTTATCTTGGATATTTCCTGCATGTTTGTCACCATGGCAACTGACTCAGCACGAAACCTTGTTTGCTGGGCCATGGGGTCCGGCATAACGGCCATGTGGTGTCAATTTGGGCCTCTCGGTGTTTTTCTGTCTCCCCCAGCTTGCATCTCTCTGTCTTTTGTCTCTGTCTCTGCCTCTGGGCCTCTCCATTTTCTTTCTGCAGGAAATGGCCGCTGCTGTGTCCCTGCGAGAGGCAGGTGGAGACAGTGCCCAGCTCCACCCACCCCAAACCTCCGCTCACCACTCCTGACAGTCCTGGGCCCAGAGGTCCAAGGATGGACAGGAAAGCCTCATTGTACGGACAGGCAGGAGGTCGGCCTTCGGTGGACAAGGGCTTGGCCAGGGTCTGACCGCTTGTTTGGAATGGACCCATTCTGCCTGCCTTCCGATGGCCCCGCGGGAAGGACGGGCCTGGGTTCTGGCAGACACAGGTTAGAGGAGTGGGACACTTTCCCTTTTAAATATATTTAAAAAAATATTTTTATTGATTTCAGAGAGGAAGGGAGAGGGAGAGAGAGATAGAAACATCAACGATGAGAGAGAATTATTGGTCGGCTGCCTCCTGCACGCCCCACACTGGGGATCGAGCCCACAATCTGGGCACGTGCCCTGATGGGAAATCGAACTGTGACCTCCCGGTTCATAGGTCGACGCTCAACCACTGAGCCATGCTGGCTGGGCTCCTGGGAGCCTTTCCTCCTGAGACCTTTGAAGGAGATGCAGGTACAGAATAGCAGAAGAGGGACAGAGAAAGGGGAGGAGCTCCCCAGGAGGGGAGCAGCCCGGCAGCCAAAGGGCAGTGAGGTCTGGAGCACTCTGGTCTCCCAGGCGCTGGCTGTCCCCGGTCCTCTCTCTCAGGGCTGAGGCAGAGCCACCGGGACAGCGGGTCCCTCCACGGGGCACCAGGCAACAGAGAGTGTGTTGACAGCAGCAGCGTGTGAGGAGCTGGGCCAGGAGTCTGGAAAGGGCGGCGTGAGCAGACGAAATGTAAACAGGCAGCTCCGGGAGGTGAGGGCGGCTCCTGGCCCCTCTCCACCCCCGGGTCTTGCTCCCCTTCAAGCCCAGGAAGCCCGGTCTAGACAGTTGCTCTCTACCGAGTCTCCTGCACCCACACCCTGTCCGAGAGGCCTCTCCAGACCTCCTTCCCAAATGTCAGATTTGTCCCTGGCCGTTTCTTCCGTGCCTCATCCCGGCTCCCGGAGTGAAGCAGGCCTGGGAGTTGTCATGGACGCTGATCCCCAGGCAGGGCTGGCTCCCCCGGGACTGTTAGGGGAGGGAGGGAAGTGGCTGGGAACCTGGTGGCTGAGTCAGAAAATGCCGTGTCTCCACTCCCTCCTGCAGATGCAGCCTCGGGGTGATGGACCGGGACTGAGAGGGGAGAGGCCGGGGAGGCAGGCCCCAGAGCCGTGCATGCCCCACTGCCCATGCCCACACCCACAGGGGTGCAGCGAGCCAGCCTTCTCGGGGGCCAGTGTCACCCCAAGGAGCTGCAATCCTGTGGACTGGACCGAGAAGCCGGGAAACAGTTAGAAAGGCCAGCAGCTCAGCCAGTTGGCACAGGGGCAGGGGCTAGTATCAGGGGAAGCGATTGCCAAGAGTGAGGCGTGTCAGGGCTCCGGTCCTATGGGAAGGATTTGGGGTGAGCTCCAGGCCCAGTGGGGAATGAAAAGGCCAAATAGGAAACTGAGGCAGGGCCAGGAAAGCAGAGGCTCAGGGAGACCGTGGTTGGCGGCCCGAGAGGGCCCAGCTTGGCGGGAAGAGCACGATATGGAGCCAGATCGACGTGGCTCGAAGTCCATCACGCAGCCTGCAGGTTAGAGAAGTCTGGACCCCGGCGTTCCCGCCTGTCAAAGGGAGAAGATGCCGATGTTGCAGGGACTTGTAAGGAGTAACTAAGATGCTCTGTGGGGCGTTCCAGCCAGTGTCTACGATCACAGGGAAGGTGCTCGATGGCACTCTTCCTTCCCTGCAGGGGGGTAATCCACACCCTCCCCCAAGACTCACCTGCTTCTTGTTTCTGGCGGGGCTGGGCTGGGACCACAGCGTTGGGGCGGATGCTGGTAACTGACAGGAGATGTCAGGGACTGTGAGCCCGGACAGCAGGGGAGGGCCGGACGGCTGCCCCTCCCCGGGAGCACAGAGGCAGCTGTACGTGGGAGCAGCCGGTGGGGGTCCCTGCCAGAAACCAAGTGATGGGGTCCAAACCGACCTGCGCCCTTATGGATGCCCCCCTCCCCAGAGCTGTGGGAGAGGCTGAGATCCAGGGGACAGACAAGCCGAGGCCACTAGGTCAGAGAAGCCAGTCCCAGAGGGTCAGCAGCCCAGCGTGTGCAGGGCTGGCCTCGGGACAGGATGGGACGCAGGCAGCACAAGCCCGCACGTGACGCCGAGGACCAAGGACAGGGAGCGAGCGTGCACATGAGGCCGGCAGTAGGTTCGGGAAGTCTGGCTGTGTCCTGCCTGTGCCTCCAGCTCCAGGCCTGGGGCTTTCCAGGTGCCGGGTGGACAGACACATGCTGGGCCATTCCCACCTCAGGGATGTGCCCTGTATCCGGTGCTCAGGGTCCAGCAGCATCCCCAGCTCAACTCAGCATCCAAGGCAATGACTTTGGTCCTTACGCTCTGTTGCCTGGAGTGAGCCCGCGGCCCTCCGGGGGCCTCTGTGTTCCCATTGGACTAAGGACGCCTTGAAGGAGGAGACAAAGCCCCGAAGATGGAGGAATAAGGGTAGTGAGGTGCTAGGCCAGTGCAGGGCTCAGGCTCACCCCACAGGGGTGCTGTGAGGGATTTAAATCCAAGGGAGGGACCATCGACTCCTCCCCATCATCTCAGTCCTCCCCACAGAGACCACAGCTCTAGACCCAACTGTCCCCTCCCAGTGACTCAGGCTCTGGCTGCCCTCCTGCCCACGCCCAAGGCCAGGTCCAGTGCCCCGTAACAGGAAGGGCTGCGGTGGGTGCAGGGACGGGGACGGCTGCGGGCATGCCCTCCCCCAGGGTCTGGGTGTGCAAGGAGCGGTCTGGGCGGAGGAGTCCTGCACCTCCCGGCCGTGTCACCCTGTGCTGCCCCAGGAATGTGGGTTTGGGCTGCGGCGGGGTGGGCCCCCTCCCTCCTCTCTCCTCCCTCCTCCCTCCGCACTGAACACAAGCAGGCCACTTGTTTCTCATTAGCAGCCGGCAGGACGTCACACGGGTGGATGCGCATTTCTGTCCATTTGCTGGAACAGTGGGTAATGGTGGTGAGGTTGACAGGGCCCGTGGGACCCAGGGGGAGGGCTGCGGCCACATGGAGCAGAGCCATTTGGAGGCCAGAGGAAACCACGGTCCCTGCTGAAGCCCAAGGCAGCTTGCAATGATACAGACAGTAAGGAAAGGAGGGACTGACACATGATTGTAGTTAACATAATCTATAATAATAAAAGTGTAATATGCTAATTAGACCGGACATCCTTCCGGATGACCTTCCGGATGAAGTCGGGGCTGTGAGGGAAGCCTGGGTCCCGGGTGCCAGAGGGAAGCCAGTGCCAGCAGCCGGGGGAAGGAAGGCCTACTCTTGCACGAATTTCGTGCATCGGGCCTCTAGTATATAATATAATCCTGGAGGAGCTGTGAGTAGTTGTTGGTCATCATTGTTGTTAATAATAATAGCTGGCATTCAGTTCTTGAGAACCTGCCTGTGCTAGGTGGTTCGTGCATAGTATTTCTTTAGTTCTCACAATAACTCTGTTTTACAGAAGAGGAAACTTGAGGCTCAGAAAGGTTAAGAAAATGACCCCATTTTCACAGCTGATATTCCTGATGTCTTTTTCATGATGACACATTGCATCTACCAGGGTCTAACCTTTGTGTGCCATGGACACAGTCGGGGCCCCTCTTGGAATAATGTTTTTTAAAAATACATAGAAAATCAATGGTGCGGAAATGTAGTTGTCAACACATTAAAAATATGTGACATAGTGATATACGTGCTTCTTTATTCTTTATTAACTAACTCATTAACTAACTATCATATTTTCAAAATAATGGTGCCTGCTAACAATATTTTGTGATATTGGCAAAAACTGTTAAGTGGTCTCTACTGGTTACAAAGTCACAGGTATTTTTCAAAATACGTTTTTATTGACTTTTTAGAGAGAGAGGAAGGGAGAGGGATAGAGAGATAGAAATATGGATGAGAGAAAAACATTGATTGGCTGCCTCCTGCACACCCTCTACTGGAATCGAGCCCGCAACCCGGACATGCACCCCTGACCTGGACTAGAACTGGTGACCTGGCTCATGGGTCAATGCTCCACTGAGTCACACCAGCCAGACATACTTGTATTCTTTCTTTTGTTTTTAATTGATTTCAGAGAGGAAGGGAGAGAGTGATAGAAACATCAATGATGAGAGAGAATCATTGATCACTGCCTCCTCCACGCCCCACCACTGGGGATGGAGCCCACAACCTGGGCATGTGCCCTGACTGGGAATCCAACTATGACCTCCTGGTTTATAGGTCAATATTCAACCACTGAGCCACACTGGCCAGGCCACACTTGTATTCTGAATTGAAGGAAATATTCAGTTTCAGTTGGAGGGCAGTAAGAATAAAGATGTGATTTCCCCCCCCCAGAATTCTATCTGTGGATGCCTCAGGGGTGCAACTCCAGGTTAGGAGCCCCTGCTTTGGAGGGAAGTTGCCACAATCTGTGTGCAGGGTGCTGGGCAGTCCCTAGAGACCTCCCTTGGCTCAGGAGCAGAGGGCTTGCAGACCACTTCCAAGCCTGGAGCTCCGTGCCCACTGGGAGACCTGCCGTGGCTGCGTGGCCCGGCTCCGTGGCCTGGCTGCTCAGGACCTCCCTGGGGTTCAGAGTGGCCGGATCCTGCACATTAAAAAACAGAGGGCCCCATTACATTTGCTCTACAGATAAACACTGAATAACTTTTTAGTGTAAGTATGTGCTATGCAATACTTGGGACACACTTATTGTATTATTTTTCTGCCGCCGTGTAACAAATTACCACGAAGGTAGCAGCGTAGGCAACACCATGCATTAGCTCGCAGTCCTGGGGGTCAGAAGCCAGGCTGGCACACCTGGGTCCTCAGAGTCTCACAGATGTGTGTGTGTGTTGGGGGGGGGGCGTTTTCCTTCAGGGAGGCAGTGGGACGAATGTGCCCCCCAGCCCAGACTAAATGAAACATCACCTCTCTCTACTTGGGCTGGAATAAGGTGACCTCATTGTGGAGAGAGCAGTTACTCTCCTGCAACAGAGCTCGGATGACCAGTTGTACAGGCCTGATGAGTAAAATGCGGGCAACAAAGTAAATTCATAATGTAATGACTTCAATTCGTTTAGTAGACAAAAGTCCTTCAAAATGATTCATGGGGCGAGAGTGAGAACAATACAAGGAGTCCTTGGTGCTTAAAGTCTCTGAAAAGAACCCCCCCCTCACCCCCATCAGTCATAATGTGTGGGCCATTTCAAGGTCATCTACATTTCTTGCTTAACTCAGAGCAGGACAGTGCATGGTCCTCCCAGGACAATTAGGTGCTGCCCCCGCCCCCACTCCACCCCGCCCCATTACAAATGGCCTTTGTGGAGCAGCCCCTTGGGCCTATCTGCCTCTCTCTGTCTGCACGGTCCCTACGATGCCCAAGCTACCGATCTGTACCTCTTGAACCACTCTCCACTTCTCCTGGGAGTGACCCCCTTTCTTTCCTATGCCTCATTAGAAGAACCTAAGCTCTGCCATCTGACCCGTCTGGTTTAAATCCTGGCTTTGCCACTTACTTGCTGTGTGACTTTGGATGAGGAACTTAACTTCTCTGGGCCCTAGTTTTCTCAGTTGATAAAACTAAGATCACTGTGAAGATTCCAAAGAGATTGTGCCTCCAGCCTGGCCTGCCTGAGGCTCCAGCAGCCTAACAAATCGCCCCGTTTCCATCCCGGCCAACCCCACCTCCATTTTCCTCTACCCAGTAACACTGGGGTAGGCCATGTCTCCGCTCAAAACCTCAAAGTGGCTTCTTAGTTCACTTAGACTACAACCTCGGTTCCTTATGGGGCTGGGACGTGTCCCACCCCGCTCACAGCTGCACTTCGGTTCCCTACCGAGGCTGTTTTCCTCTCTCGGGTTCCCTGTCATATTTCTGATCTCGGCTGAAGTGCCATTTTCTCAGAGGAACCTTCCCAGAGGCGCCTGTTACAGTCTCACCGTGGCCTACGCTTTTTCATCAGCTCCGTCATCGCGACTGGGGGAACTCCTTGCAACTCATTGTGTGATGGGTTGAGACCCGGCTCTCCACTCCTCCGCGAGCCTCAGAGCCTCAGGAGAGCAGGAACCTGGCTGCTTCCTCCACGACCGAATCCCCAGGCGCCGGTGCTGTTCTCTCTAATACAGGCTTGTTGAATACAAAACAAAGAAAAAGGTCTCTCCTGGAATGCCAAGGAGCTTGCTGGGAGACAAGGCTGACATATAAAACGGCTCAGAACAACAAAGGCTAATTTGTGCGTAGCTGTCGCCAGATAGCTCGGCCCTCACTCTGGGGGTTTTAGGAATTCGGAGAAAGAGGAAGGGGTATTCATTATCTCATGAAGACTCCGCTTGAGGCCACTCATTCCAGGGGGGAAGGGAAGAGAGCAGGAAAAAGACCATTTGTCATGTGTCCACATCATGCCAGAAACCTATCAGGCCATAGCTTCCTTGATCCCCGCAGCTCTCCCAGTTTTGCAAATGGGAAAACGGAGGCTCAGAGAGGTGAAGTAAGTCGTCCAACGTCACACAGCAAGGAAGTGGCTGAGCCAGGCTTCAGACCAGGCGGGTCAGAGGTCAAGGCTTGTGCTCTGATAACCAGACATAGGAAAGAAAGGGGGTGGCTTACCGCCTCATTCCCAGGAGGCATGGAGAGTGATTTAAATGGGGCTCATACAGAACAGCGTCATATCTATGGTAACTCTGAAGGCTGGGCTTGTTCTGATGCTGAGCTCATGCCACTGAGGGACATGTCGTGTGGGTTCCGAGGTGCCCAAAAGCAAACAGGCCAGTTGGGCTACCCCAGAGCAGCTGCAAGCCCTTGGAGATGGCCCGAACTTGGATAGGCCCTGGAATGAGGGCCTGAGCACTGCGCCCAGCATCTGGCCTTGGAGGGAGGCAGCAGAGCTGGGCCATTTGCAGCCTGTTATAAAGACCCAGGTGAGGAGCTAGGTGGGGTGCGGTGCGTGGTGACTGGGGGAGGGGTCGTTTCTGCCAGGCTGACCTCAGCTGGATAATGTGATCAGCCTGTCATGGTTCTGAGCCCTGATTTGGGAAGAACAAAGAGTTCAGGCCCCTGTGCCTCCTCCAGCCCAGGAATGCAGCTGGGGCCAGGCTGTGACCAATCGGGAATGCAGGTCGGGAGCGAGGCGAATGCAGTGTGTACAGCGAGGCTTTCATGCATTGATGGGGGCTGGGCTCACAAAGCCAGGCTGACATGCCCCCGGGGCTTCCAGCTTTGATATCCCAGCCCTGCCTTGGGGGAGCCGAGCATCCCCAAGCCGTCAGGCCCCGACTGCCCTGCTGTGGCCCTTGAGGTGGTGGTGAGTGGGGAGTGGAGAGTCCACATCCATAGCCCCTCCCACCCTCCAATGTTCCCAGGTACCAGCATCTTCCTGTCCATCTCGCCATCTCAGGAAGTCTGAGGAATAGACGGGGGCTGGGGGGAAGGGAGTTACAGCTTAGCCCCCTGCCTGTCCTCAGGGCTGGGAGAGATGAATGCACAGACAGACAGATGTCCCATGGGAGAGGCTGCCAGGCCGCAGGCAGCCACTGCTGGCAGGTCACGGAGACCTCTTGAGGCCACCCCCTCTGGGGAGAGGAATAATGTTGGGGTTGGGGGGGTCTGACTCCTGGCTTAGACGGCTGAATGTGTTCTGCATTCCGAAGCTCCCGGCCTCCCCTCCCAGCGCCTGCATCTGTTCCCAGTGGCCAGTTGGAGCAGCGTGGGGTCCTCCGGGCCTGCCCTTCTCTGCCCTCTCAATTATCCACCGCTCCCTCCCGCCTGCCTCCTCCACGCTCCCGGCACTTCCTCTCCTCCCGGGTTTAACTGCGGCAGTGACTTACAGGTTACACACCACATGTATGTACCCTGATCATTTGATCTTCAGAAGAAACCTATGGAGCAAATGCCCTTATCCTCACTTTGTGCAGGAAGGGAAAAAAGAAGGAAGGAGGCTTTGGGGAGGCAAGAAGGAGGCCATTGGGTGGCACGTGGCACGCCCAGTGATGGGACAGTTGCATCAGATGATGGCAGGGGAGGGGATGGACAGGATGTCAAGGCTCCGGGGACTAAAGTGGTTCAGGATGTGGGGACCAGGAGCTTGGAAGGACTTATTGGAGGTGAGGGTTAAATGCCTGTGGACTAATGAACTGTGTCCAGTGCTCTGCTCTATTTCCCCTGCCTCGCGTGCTCTCATGGGAAGACCTGAATGCTACACTGAGATCTAAATGACTCATGATAGCTTTTAAGTGTGTCTCTTTTATACATACATATGTATATACATACATATATGCATATATATATATATATATATATATATATATATATATATATATATGTTTTTGGTTGCTGTTGTTAATCCTCACCCGAGGATATTTTCCCATTGATTTTTAGGGAAAGTAGAAGAGAGAGGGAAAGACAGAGAGAAACATCAATGTGAGAGAGACACATCGATTGGTTGCCTCCTGCACGAGCCCCCGACTAGTGCTCAGACCGGGGAGGAGCCTGCAAGCAAGGTAGTGCCCCTGACCGGAATCAAACCCAGGACCCTTTGGTCTGCAGGCGGACGCTCTATCCATTGAGCCAAACCGACCGGGGCTCACGTGTTCCTCTTCAGCTACAGGTGCAGTGGCAGTGAGCGATCCTGAAGCATCTCTACCGTGAGAAGAGCTGAGTGGAAGGACAGCGGGAGGGCTTTCCCAGAGAGACTCCTGGGCTTCGGAGCGCAGCACGGCTCCCAGCTGGGATGCACCAGATGGGACTTTGATGGAGTCAGAAGCACGTGTGGGAGGAGCCCTGGCGTCCCCCCCGCCTCCCTCCATAATTGCTCTCCCAGAGCCACACAGTGTTAGAAGCAGAGTCCTGAGAAGGCGTCCAGGCCTTTGGCTGAAGGAAAAGGTCTGCTGCAACCCCGCTACGCTAAGTGCTGGCTTGATTCCTTCGGGCCTCTGGCAGCCCCTGGGTTCTTGTCCTTCCAGAGAGAAAACCCTCTCTCCTGCATCCGGAGTGAAAGATCCTGGGAGGGACTCTGCACGGGTTCAGCTTGAGGGGTGCTCGCCCCCCCAGGCCAGGTCACAGTGGCCCCGGAAACAAAGCGCACGTTTGAACAACGGATGAAAGAATGCAGGGAGGGAACGGGTCACCAAGACAGAGGGACAGCACGGACACTGCTTCTACATGCAGCATGAGCTGGGCCGTCACCCTGATGTGAGCTTACTCCAAAGCAAGTTCATTACAGCATTTAGAAACAACCTCGGTGCTGGCCAGGTAGCTCAGTTGGCTATAGCATCATCCGGATACACCAAGGGAGTGGGTTTGATTCCCAGTCAGGGCACATAACAACATATCCACATCTCTCTCTCTCTCTCTCTCTCTCTCTCTCTCTCTCATCAACTAATCAAAAAAAATGTTAAAAAAGAAACAACCTCTGGTTTTATTAATAGGAAAACAGGTGGATAAATTATGGGATCTTTTATGGACCCCTATGCAGCTGATGAAAAGATTGACATAGAACTATATAGCTGCATATGGAAAATGCCTATAATATATTCAATAAAGACAGCATGTTTCAGAACAGTCTATATAGTATTATCTCACTTCTGTAAAACAGAGCAAAACAAACCCTATGTATTTATGTATTTAACATTCACTTTTTAAAAGTTTGAAAAGCTATACACCAAACTGTTAATAACATGACCTCTATATACTTACATCTTTAAAAAATGTGTGTGAGGGGGTTGTGTTTTTTGTTTTGTTTTGTTGTTGTTGTTTTACCAATGGCATATATTGCTTTTGTATTGGAAAACGAATATAAATGGAGGGGAAAAATCCAATACTCTAATTCTGTAGGAAAGGAATATGCAGTACAGGACGTCAATGAGCCTGGCCAGTGTGGCTCAGTGGCTGAGCTTTGACCCATGAACCAATAAGTCATGGTTCGATTCCCGGTTAGACACATGCCCCGATTTCGGGCTTTATCCCCAGTAAGTGTGTGTGTGTGGCGGGGGGGAAGGGGGTGCAGGAGGCAGCATAGATGATTCTCTTTTATCATTGATATTTCTATCTCTCTCTCCCTCTCCCTTCCTCTCTCTGAAATTAAAAAAAAAAAAAGCCAATGACACGCACCAGATCACAGGCTGGAAAATAGGTGGTTCTTAGAACCCTGACCTTCAAACTGCCCAGGAGGTGAACTTTCTGTAAGTGTCTGTCCAGTCAAGCTGCAGGGACAGGAAGGTGGTGAGGACATAAGGGGAACCCCGGTGTCCATGAGGCAGGAGCAGAAGCTCAAGCTGAGGGGTGGCGTGGGTGTTAATCCTTCCTGGGTCTTGCTGATGCCATGGACACATCCCCTACCCTGTCAGCATGCCCCACCGTGGCGACACACGCTGAAGGCCAGGAATGGGTTAAGCCAGAGTCCTCGCTGGGGAAGGAGAGCCCTGGGTCTCCTGAAACATGAAAGGAGCTCAGTGGCTCCTGGTGGTAATGAGAAGTGAGGAAGCTCAGGTCTGCAGCAATTAGAGTCTCCATCTGAAATGTAAACCAGGTTCTTGACCGAATGCCCCCTCTTTCCCTCATCCTGGTGCCGGGAGTCCCAGAGGAAGAAAAAGAGGACAATTCAGCCTTTGGAGCTCTGCCTTATGGAGACCACATCTGTGTGCTGGGGGTGGGGGGGACGACCCAAGATGGGGAGTGCAGGCAGCTTGGCCAGTCCTTCCTTGCTCCCAGGTTCCCCGGACACTAACTCTCAGCAGCCAGGATTGTCCATACTAACTTCTTCCAGCTCCCTGAGATCTGGGGCCCTGACAGTCAGCAGGTGCTTGAGTAATTATGCTGGAAGAAGCCCCCAGCACCACGCCCATATGCCTGTGATGCTTCCCCACACCCTCCCCCCCCTCCCCACTTCAGAAGGGGAGGCACTGAAAACAAGATTAGTTGAAAATTTGCTCAAAAAGCAGATCCAACCCAGATCCTTTCCCCTACACTGCACCACCATTCTTAGCAAGAGTAGACCTCTCCAGGGGGGAGATCTTTCTCTAGACTCTAGAGCAGCAGTTCTCAACCTGTGGGTCGCGACACCTTTGGGGGTCGAATGACCCTTTCACAGGGGTCGCCTAAGACCATCGGAAAACACATATATCATTACATATTGTTTTTGTGATTCATCACTATGCTTTAATTATGTTCAATTTGTAACAATGAAATTGGGGGTCACCACAACATGAGGAACTGTATTAAAGGGTCTCGGCATTGGGAAGGTTGAGAACCACTGCTCTAGAATCTAGATATCGAACAGTTTCTGGACTGGGGGACATTATGCACAGAGGCGCACGAAAACATGAGAATTAAGTGCAGGTTTGTCTATTGAGTGTTGAGACCGCCAGCCCTCTATCCCTGAACGGTGAAAACCAGGCTTACGCTGTCCAGGCAGCAGACCAGATAAGGTTTCTTTGGGAAACTTTATAAAATGACTTCAAGGGTTTCTCAAGGGAATGGCTTAGCCAGACCATCCTACGGTGACATGTACACTTGATGAAGCCAGCCCAGGCCCCGATGAGCGCCTCCGTACAGCTTTGTGGTTCCCTGCCATAAGCAGGCTAGGAGCACCAGCGTGTGGAAGAACGCTTCTAACACGAAGAACAAAGGCACACACAAACGAAAGACAAACAATCTGGAGGAAACAATCTGCAGGGAGGAAAAAACTCATCTACGTAGAACGATGTGATCTCGTCTCGAAAAGATGAAGGTGGGATGTTCCAAGACAAAAATTCCCAGGGAACAAAAATAGATAGAACTCTTGAAAATTAATTCTGATAGGAGTAAATTTTTTAAAAAAAGGTAATCATAGCTAAACAGGTTGAAGATTACTCAGAAAGTAGAGGGGAAAGTTAGGAGAAAAGAAATCAGAAGGCACATTCATGATGGCTAACATCCAAATGATAGGAATTCCAAAAGCAGAGACTAGAGAAAATAGAGGTTAAAAGTAATCAAAAGCAGAATTCAAGAAAGTTTCCCCAGTCTACATGTGAGTTTCCAGATCGAAAGAGCCCGCTGAGTGCCCAGAACAACCAATGAAGGAGCACCCACCCCCCTCCACACACATACACAGACAGTTACCTGGTCATGAACTTCCAGCAGTGAGGGACAAAGAGAGGACCTTACCTGGTTCCAGAGAGAATAAGCAGGTTTCACACAGAGAATCAGAAGAGCAGAATAACTCCACCAAAAATACAGGAGTAAAACGGGAAAGGACCACATGGAAAGAGAGGACTTTATACAAGAGAGAAGGGAACGGGGCCCAAGTCAATGAGAATGTGAGGGAAGGGCCCAAGTCAACAGCTTTGCAGCCGGCATAGGGAGCCCCCAGTTCAGACTGGCTCCCCCGGAAGCTGCAGGAATGATCTCTTCAAGAAAATGAGGCGGATAAAATACCTAAGGAATTTGAGATGATGGAGAGGTGACTGGGGAGAGTTGGGGACTAAATTAGTGACAAATATGCAAAAAACAAATAAACAAAACCAAAAATGATTTTTGACTCCATGAGGAAATGTTTGCATAAAAGGGGAAGTAATTATATACTATGACTGGGCAGTGAATAGGACATGATAGGGTAAATATCGAACATTGATCTAACCAAAGTCATGATCTAATTATGATACCACTGTACTGAGCTAGTTATTGCTAATAGGAAAGGAGAAAAGGGAAGGCCAGACATTATAGGCATGTCATTGGGCAGCTTCACCAGGAAGCTGCAACTTCGCACTCCCCTGGGGAACCACCAGTCCATTCCCTGCAAATCACTGGGGAAAGGGGCCCAACAGAAAGGGGAGATGGACACATGCACGGAGAAGTTGGGGTGATGTAGGGAACATGCCTGTCAGTCAAACCTGGGAACAGAGATCATTGGCTGGAGGGGGCGGGGCTCACTGCAAGCCCAGGAGAATTTGGGGATACATAATCCCCAAACAAAGGACTTTGCTCTCTTGGCTCCTGGTGCTCTGGGCTGTGGACTCCTGTGGCTGTCTTGCATTTATTGGCCTGTGTTTCCTCCATAGCCACATGGCCCTGCGGACCCCACATGGACTGATGAACTGCAGTGGGGAGCACAAACGAAGCCGGCCTGATGCTGGATTGGACCGGGTCCCACTATGGAATGGAAACTCCGGGCCATGGCTTTCACCCCAGCTCTGCCCAACGCAAAATGGGGCTTCCTCCTCGGAGGGACGAAGAGAACTGGGACCTTGGGAACTCAGGGGATTAATTCCACGGAAAGAAAGTCTCTACAATATCTCATCTTGCCATGCGAGTCTCAGAACATGCTTCTTCTCATGACATTGCAAGAATCCCACATTCCCTGGCAACAGGTGGGGATAAGGAGGACTTCCACCAATAACATCTATAATATGCTGTCTATGGCCAATAAAGGTAAAAGTACCCCTGTCGAGAGTGGTAAGGTAGAAATAGCCCTGGATTTGCCCTCAAGAGATCTGGCTTCAGTGTAAGTCTAGCATCCAGGGGAGAAACATCGCTTTCACCCATTTTCTGGGAACTCTCAACAACAGTGAGAATAGCTCTGGGCCACAGCCCCAGAGATGCCCAGCTCAGCCGCCCATCATCTCAGGACTCTCTTCCCACCACAGCCTGGCCCCACACATCCATCTCTTGGTCATCTCCAGGTCACTGGCCTTCATGCCCACCCCCCGCCCCCACCCCAGAGTGAGCAGGTGTGGGACCCTTCAGAGTCCCCAGCTTTGGCTGTGTGGCAGAAGAATGCAGGGGGGAGAGGAGGTAGCTGGGAGCTATCTTGGGGGCCCAGGCTGGAGAAAGATGGAGGAGAGAAGAGAAAACACGAGGTGGGGAGGGGGGGTGTGGGGAGAAAGGGACTCATCCTGCGGAGAGAAGAACAACAAATCAGAGGTAAATCCACTCCCAGGCAGGAAGCCGAGCCTGAAACCAGATAAAGCCACAGAGGTTCAAAGGGAGAGTGACACCCAAACAAGAGAGCAGCTCTTAATCCCCCCGAGAAAGAGGGGAGCGAAGAGCTCAGGCCCGGGAGGGAGACCGCGTGCTTTGTTTAACTGGGATTGAAAACACAGCCCTATTGAGAGGCTGGGACTTTGAGCCACAGACCCTGAGGGGTAGTTGCCAAGTTGAAGGCAGCCCAAGGCTGCCAGCTTTCCCCTCTTTAGTTCTGGGCTTGGCAGTAATGAGGCGAAGGGCCAGGACTTTTAACTGGTGGGGTCAAAAAGGTTTCCTTATTAGACAAACAGTGGGAGGAGGGGGTCGCTGCCTTTGAGTCTGAGCTTGGAACAGGAAACTTCCAAACAGGCTGGGCCAGGGGCCAGTCTCCTACACCCAGCCCCCGCTGCTGAGCCCCTGGCCCTTCAGCTCAATCCCATTCCGACTCCTGCCACTTCACCGTAGCTTGAAGGGGGAAGCCAGAAAGGTGGATGGGGGGAAGGGCCTGCCCTGAGGCTAGTTCTTGACCTGTAGGTCAACACCTGGGATAAGATCAACTTGGGGAGGGTGGCCCTTAGCCTGTGGGCAGAGGGGTGTGAGGGAGGGTAGCCCGGCTTGGTGTGCAGCTGCCGTGGCCCGGGCTCTGGGTTCTGGGGTCTGAGGCTCACACCCTACTGGGGTTCCCTAAAGCTGTTTGTCAGCCTGCAGTCTGCAGAGAGGAAGGCTTAGGAAGTAGTATCCAGGAGCCAGTGGCAGATTGGGGGGGAGGTCCCCTATCCTCTCACTCACACATCTCAACCAGAGCAGCTTCTTTTTTAGGTCCTTGATATATCTTCCATGTAAGATTTCAGTAGAAGAAACTAGCACAGGGACTGGAGGGTTGAAGAAGCCCTGCCCTGGGGTGCGATGCTCTGTAGGAGAGATCCAGGCATCTCTATTTTCTTTTTTAAATATATTTTATTGATTTTTTTTTTTTTACAGAGAGGAAGGGAGAGGGATAGAGAGTTCGAAACATCGATGAGAGAGAAACATCGATCAGCTCCCTCCTGCACACCCCTTACTGGGGATGTGCCCGCAACCACAGTACATGCCCTTGACTGGAATCGAACCTGGAACCCTTCAGTCCGCAGGCCGATGCTCTATCCACTCAGCCAAACTAGTTCGGGCAGGCATCTCTATTTTCATAACAGTATCTGCGCAGCTGGCCTCCCAATGTAATTCATTCACTGAAAGCCATTCAAGACATTATTTATTTACTAGAGGCCCCGTGCACGAAATTCATGCAAGAGTAGGCCTTCCTTCCCCAGGCTTCCGGCACCGGCTTCCCTCTGGCACCCAGACCCGGGCTTCCCTCACAGCCCAGGCTTCGTCCGGAAGGTCGTCCAGAAGGACGTCTGGTCTAATTAGCATAGTACGCTTTTATTATTATAGATACGATGGGATCCAAAGCAAGGCTACCCAGAATGTGCCACCCTAGCACACAGACTATTTCCAGCCAAAATACCAGAAGCCCAACAAACTCAGGAAGAGTTTTTACCTCCCCCCTTCCTGACCTAAAGAGCTTCAGCTAGAAAAACCTGCTCTAAGAAGGGAACCTTAGCCGAATCGCCTTAGCCAGGGGTGGGCAAACTTTTTGACTCGAGGGCCACAATGGGTTCTTCAACTGGACCGGAGGGCCGGAACAAAAGCATGGATGGAGTGTTTGTGTGAACTAATATAAATTCAAAGTAAACATCATTACATAAAAGGGTACGGTCTTTTTTTTTTTTAGTTTTATTCATTTCAAACGGATCCGGCCCGCGGGCCGTAGTTTGCCCACGGCTGGCCTTAGCGCTTCTGGTTTAAGTGTGGCGGACGGGGAGGATCCAAACAGAAATCTGATTTTTCGTGTCCCGCTGTTTCTGAATGACCCCGCAAGAACTTGTGCACCAAATTTGCTCTTTCTGCCACCTGGGAATCGCCACCTTCCCTGTCCTTAGTTCAGATTGACATTTTGTCTCCCTGTCTTTGGAATTTCCATGCTTAGGTGAATTTGCTATGCACCTGTATTCAAATGTGATTTTTCACCTGTTAATCTGCTCCTGAATGTCATCTAAATTATTCGACCAGCCATAACTAAATGGGAAAGGGGAAAGGCTTCCCGACCCCCACAATATGCCCGCTAGTTCCACAGGAGGTTTGAGGCCGCTTACAAAGAGATGGGTACAATAAAATAGAGGTACATGTAAATGGGAATAAATTATCAGAGACAGCATCCATGAAAGGAAACCAAGAGTAGGGAAGAGAAGCGTGTACATGCAGATGATAAAATTCTATATATATTCTATGTAGTAAAAATATTGTACATAAGAATATCCTTTCCCTCCAAAATGCAGGTTTTATATGAACATCCATGACTAGAGCTGTCTATTGTTCTGATGTGGTCCATTTCCAGGTCAAGGCCAGTGAAAGACAGTAAAAACCTCAAACAATCTGATATTGGCTTTGACAGGTTCCTTTACAACCAGAGAGAACATTCGTGGCCCATATGGAGTGGCTGTGCTTGAGAACCCCAATTGCTCCCATGTAAAATAGTGTCCTAGGTCCTCGACCCGCCATCCAGCCCCTCTCCAAAGCCTGTCTGAGTCCAGTGGCGCTTGAAGAAGACAGAGTAAGGGTCTCTCACGCCTACTGTACAACTGATCCAGGTATCAAGTTCAAGGTGATGTGATGTCACGGGCAGGGAATTTGCTTTATGGCGATTCCACCGCCTTCTGGCTTTTCGGCCTTGGCGAAATCGTTTCACTTTTCTGTTTTCCAATTCATGAAAAAGAGAATAAGCTCACCTACCTTGCAGGCTGTCACGAGGATTAGAAATACTGCCTTTAAAAGCGGGTCCCCTTTCTGATAAGAGCCTGGGAAAGGGAACTGTGGTTTTCATCACCAGAGAATTATATGAGGGGTGGGCAAAAGTAAGTCGTCTACAGTTGTGAGGACACGAAACACAGAGTTAGTCGAGCTACGGTAGCCATCATAACCTGTATGTCTTTTTCCGCATGAACAACTGTAAACCTGTGTTTGCCCAACCCTGTATGTCTAGGCTTCTGAAGTTCAGTTCCCAGAGAAATGCTTTCATTAAACAATGTGTTAATGTTTTGATATCAGTGTTTGTCAAAGTTATGAAAAGTCTGCCTCTTTTGAAAGACTTTCATTGAAGATCTTGTTCCTCATGTTGTCCATTCAGTATCCTTGTGATATTATGCTTGGATGTGACAAATGGCTTTAAATTTAGCACCAAAGATTTTCTATATTTGTTTGCTTTTTATCAAAGGGACTCGCAGGATTTTCATTTTTGTTTAGTTGCCAAATAGCCTAGAACTAAGCTCAGTACAATATAAAGCCTTTCCTCTCCCTCCCTATGTGGTTTTGAATTTTTTTTTAATATATATATTTTATTGATTTTTTACAGAGAGGAAGGGAGAGAGATAGTTAGAAACATCGATGAGAGGGAAACATCGATCAGCCGCCTCCTGCACACCTCCTACTGGGGATGTGCCCACAACCAAGGTACATGCCCTTGACCAGAATCGAACCTGGGACCTTTCAGTCTGCAGGCCGATGCTCTATCCACTGAGCCAAACCGGTTATGGCTGGTTTTGATTTTTTATTTCCCTTTTAAGCCTTATTTTGTATGTATATACTACCATAACTATGACTTCCGCTTCTGCCATTATTATTACTGCTGTGTGGCATGTAGATAGTGTCCATGTCAACATTTCCCTGAGCCCCGCGATCCTGGAAATAGTGACAGGTAGGAAATCCCCACCTTTCGTGTTCCAGAAAACGGCTGACTCTGAAGTACCACCCTCCCCCAGAGGCAGAGAAGACCCCTCGATGCCCCACTTGCTTATGACAAGACCAGACACAGACCCTCAAAATCCCCTTTCTTTGCCTCATAAATAAGTATGTGAACTGCTTGTCCCCACTGATCAAGGGGAACTAAGTGCTTGTTAATGGGACTTGAGTGAAGCTTCTCTCCTTCCTCCAGAACCCTGGACTCTGGGCCACCCTCGGCCAGCAGATAGCCATCCGAGAACAGGCTGGCCTCAGGGTAAAATATTCTCTCATCTACTCACCCATCTTCTGCTTCCCTGGGCCTGGTTCTTTCGAGCCTTGTTTACTTCTCTCTAGGAAGAGAAAATCCCCTTTTGCCAAACTATTTGAGATGCTTGCGGATCTCCGGGGCAATAGTGTTCCCCTTACTGCACTCCTCCCTTCCCTTCCCCCAACCTTGCAAGAATCCTTTTTAAAAGTTTATCCTTACGAGGTCTGGATTTGTTCTTTATTTATAATAATTATTATTATTATTTTGTTAATCCTCACCCGATGATATTTTTCCATTGATTTTTAGAGTGGAAGGTAGAGGGGGAGACAGAGAGAAACATGGATGTGAGAGAGACCCATCTATTGGTTGCCTCCCGCACTAAGACCAGGGCCAGGGATTAAGTCTGAAACCGAGGTACATGCCCTTGACTGGAATCGAAAACCTGGACCCTTCAGTCCATGGGCTGATGCTCTACCCACTGAGCAAACTGGCTAGGACTGGATTTGTTTTTTTACTTAAAAATAGTAACTTGCCATATAAAGAGCATACACACATGCAGGTACCTATGTGTCATCTCATTTGAGTTTCACGGTAACCGTACAATGAAGTCAATATTCTTAGCAGGTTCCATTTACCAGCCCGGAAACCGAATCTCAAGAAACGACTCACCAGGACAGAAGTACAGATGTGCGGCCTGGCGTTCTGTCGATAGCCCTGGGTTCCTCTTGCTACAGCATCACTAACCTTTCCTGGAAGCGGCCAAGGAATACTCAGATGCCGTGACAGCCCCGGGAGCGTGCTCTCCTCCGGTCCTTCGGGTCTCTGACCGGGCCCAGATGTGAGGACTCACGTGCATGGCGATGCTTGTTGTTTGTTTCCCCAGGAACTTGCAAGCTGTTCTGATAATTAAGAACATTCCCCAGTTAAGACGGGGGATGATCCCGTGTGAAGCACTCAGCACAGAGATGGCAACCGGTCAACTCTACACATGAGTGTCCTCCCTGGGCACTCTGGGGGAGGTGCTCCTCAAGTCATCTCTTGCCTCGTTTCAAGTGAATTTGAGGTTTTACCGTAGCTACTTCAATTACTCTCTCAACAACTTAATGAGGTAAGTGATCATCTCCACTGCCCAGCAGAGAAAACCGGGGCTAATCCTTTGGTCCATCTGTCTGTGGTTCCGATGCGAATAGCTATTATAGATCAGAGACAAAAAGAACACTGTGAGCTGTGCACCAGTACCCCAATGTTTGGAGGAGGAAGTCAGAGAAATTAAATAATTTAAATCATGTGCCCTAAGACAGCAGAGTCAGTTTTTCCTGCAATCTTCTGACCTTCCCTCCTCTTCATATCTCCCCCCTCCTGCTCCTCCCTCAGTTTTTTTTTTATATCATGTTTTTTTTCAAATCACATTTTCCATGCACATAGTTTAAAGATACCTAGAGTTCTGTGAAGCTTGATAAGAAATCTCAGGAGTAACTTCTTCAACTCTTTTTTTTTTTTTAACTATTCTGTTTACTGATTCTTTACTTACTAAATAGCAAGCTGATACTACTACTCTAAATTTTCTCATGCTAGACGTTTCTTAAATTTCCTTGATGTAGGCGTTGTTCCATTCTCCATCATGGAAGAGGAGCATGTATCCCTCTTTGGCCGATCTCCCTGCCCACACATGCCCTTCTTGCCCCACTCAGCCGCCATCCCCTCAGTACAGTTGTTATTGGTGGGGAACATTTCTTATCCTTGCCTGTTGCCAGGGGGTGTGGGATTCTTGCAACGTCATGAGAAAAGGAACGTTCTGAGATTTGCACGGGAGGAGGAGATACTGTAGACAGCTTTACTTGTGTGGAATTCAACCCCTGAGTTCCCAAGTTCCCATTTCCCTTTGTCCCTCCAAGGAAGAAGCCCCATTCTGCGTTGGGCAGAGCTAGGGTGGAAGCCATGGCCCAGAGTTTCCATTCCATAGTGGGACCCAGTCCAATCCAGCATCAGGCCGGCTTCGTTTATGCTCCCCACTGCAGGTCATCAGTCCATTGCATGTGGGCCAATAAATGCAAGAGAGCCCCAGGAGTCCAGAGCCCAGAGCACCAGGAGCCAAGAGAGCAAAGTCCTTTGTTTGGGGATTATGTATCCCCAAATTCTCCTGGGCTTGCAGTGAGCCCCGCCCCCTCCAGCCAATGATCTCTGTTCCCAGGTTTGACTGACAGGCATGTTCCCTACATCACCCCAACTTCTCTGTGCATGTGTCCATCTCCCCTTTTTGTTGGGCCCCTTCCCCCAGTGATTTGCAGGGAATGGACTGGTGGTTCCCCAGGGAGTGCAAAGTTGCAGCTTCCTGGTGTGCTGCCCAACTGACATGCCTGTAATGTCTGGCCTTCCCTTTTCTCCTTTCCTATGATCAATAACTAGCTCATTACAGTGGTACCATAGATATAAGCTTTAGGGGTAGAGAGAGGGAGAGAGAGAGAGAGAGAGAGAGAGAGAGAATGTGATGTAGGAAGGAGGATGGAGGCCAATTGATTTTAGGTACACTGACATCCAGGCAAAAGAAAGATCCCCTCCCCCCCCCCAGAAGGAAGGCTATTGCCCTTATTCTAGAAAAGTTTTCCTGGAAAAGTTCAAGAGAAATATTAAAGTATAGTTAGGTTGACCTTACTTGTACTTTGCAGATGGTGGTTGTCCAGGGCCTAGAGCAGGGGTCCTCAAACTTTTTAAACAAGGGGCCAGTTCACTGTCCCTCAGACCGTTGGAGGGCCGGACTATAGTTTAAAAAAAAACTATGAACAAATTCCTATGCACACTGCACATATCTTATTTTGAAGTAAAAAAACAAAACGGGAACAAATACAATATTTGTATTTGCATGTGGCCCGCGGGCCGTAGTTTGAAGACCCCTGGCCTAGAGGATAACGTCTATTTTATTAATAATGAAGGAAGACTGAGCTGTGGCGGAAGAGTCCTCATTGGCCCAGATTTCTGGAGATGCTTCTCGGGGACCTGTAGGCATGGACTAGTCCCTGGATCGCTCCCTAGATCTCAGGGGAGAGAAGCTTCAGAGCAGGTGTTTTTCCTTCTCTGTGTTTGTTTTATGTGCTCTCCCCCCTCCACTGCCAGTTAAAAGGGAACATTGCACCCCAAACTGGGAGTGAAGAATCGAAGGTGCACTGAGATGATCACAGATTCAGGTGTGTGTGTGTGTGTGTGTGTGTGTGTGAGAGAGAGAGAGAGAGAGAGAGAGAGAGAGAGAGAGAGAGAGAGAGATTAGGGTGATAGAATCTCAAAACCTTCCTGGGAGGAGCAGGATAGTGATGTAAGGCAGCTAATGTGAAGGTCAAAGGAGCTGAGCAGAGACGTGTAGCTCAAGTGGACAGCGGGGAGAGGGGCCAGGAAAGCCTGCAGACGCCACCACCGTGGCCTGGCCCTCCCCTTGGAGCCGGGCTGTGGGCCCTGAAACCGTTCTGGCCCAAGCCCGTCTGCCGCTCTCCTCACAAAGCCTGGGTTGTGCTCTTGGCAGGGCTGGGCCTCCCTGTCACTGAGGTCCTGGCTGGGGCCGCCTGCCCTGGGAGCCTCCCTTTGCAGCCAGAGGCCCCAGATTTGTCCAAGTGCCAGTACCTAATGAGGAGCTCATTCGAATCCATGAAAGTACCGGGGAGCAAGGAGACATGCTAATTAAAGTGATTGCTGTTCTTTAATTAAGCAATAATTCGCCCAGAGAGGTCATTCTCATGCAAATAGAGCCCTCTCGGGTGAGGTAAGGGCTTTGGGCAACAGCTGAGGTCTGTTAAGAAGGCCCTGAGCATTGGAGGGCAGGGATGCAGAATGCACCCCATTGAGCTGGGTGATAGAGCAAGGAAACACCCCCCCTCCCCTTGCCCAGTGCTGCCTTTTGTCTCTCCAGACTTTGGCTGCCGGCTTGTGGGAGGCTGGGACCACGCTCCCCTGCTGCTCTGGTCGCCTCCTTTCCCCCCTGTGCCTTCTCTCCAAGAGATGCTTTCAGAGCTGTGTGGGTGGACAGGTTTGTGGGACAATGTCTAGTTTGGCCCCTGGAACAATCCACGTCCCAATTATCAAAGCATCGGCACAGAAGGGTTGGCAAGGGGTGGGAATGGGGCCTTCCGAATGTTCATAAACATGAAGATCCTACGAGAGGCCGAGTTCCATTCATCAGCTGCTGCGATTAATGGAAAGAGCGCTGGACTCAGCCATCCGCCTGGGTGATGCTGAAGCCACTGCCCTCTCCTAGACTCAGATTCCTCCTCTTTGGAAGGGGTTGCTAAGAACGGCCTCACACCGTTATCATGTGAGTAAATGGATGTGAACTCACCAGGCACAGGGCCTGGCACCTAACCCAGTGGTTCTTTTTTTGGGGGGGGGGGGCGGTTAGTCCTCACTCAAGGATATTTTTCCATCGATTTTTAGAGAGAGTGGAAGGGAGAGGAGAAGACAGAGAGAAACAAACATCGATGGAAGAGACACATCGATTGGTTGCCTCCAACACGCACCCCCCACCCCAAGCACTCACGACCAGGGCCGGGGATCGAGCCTGCAATCGAGGTACATGCCCTTGACCGAAATCGAACCCGGGACCCTTCAGTCCACATGCCGACGCTCTATCTATTAGGCCAAACCGGCTAGGGCCTAACCAGGTGGTTCTTGACCTGGAGTGATGTACCCAGAGTAAGGCTGCCAGATAAAATATTTCTTCATATTTTATTTGCTGAACCTGATAGTCTTGCCCCAGGGACATTGGCAATGTCCAGAGCAGTGGTTCTCAACCTGTGGGTCGCGACTCCTTTGGGGGTCGAACGACCCTTTCACAGGGGTCGCCTAAGACCATCGGAAAACACATATGTAATTACATATTGTTTTTGTGATTCATCACTATGCTTTAATTATGTTCAATTTGTAACAATGAAATTGGGGGTCACCACAACATGAGGAACTGTATTAAAGGGTCGCGGCATTAGGAGGGTTGAGAACCACTGGTCCAGAGCTATTTGCTATTTTACATGGTCACAACGGGAGGAGTGAGTGCTGCTGGCCTCTGGTGGCCAGGGGCGGGGGGGGGGGGAGGGGGGCAGGGCAGGGATGCTGCTGAACGTGCTGCCCTGCACAGGGCACCCTCTGGAACAAAGGGTCATCTGGTCCAACACATGGATTGTGCTCAGATTGAGAAACGGATGTAAACAGCACTCATAAGCCAGAGTGACATGAGAAATAAACGAGGAGTTGGCACATTTTCTGGTTGTAAATCACCTCTGGGACTAGCTCCTGAAAGGACAGTAGTCCCCCCTTATGTCTAAGGCCCCAGTGGATGCCTGAAACCACAAATAGTACCTAACCCTATGCATACTACGTTCTTTCCTATACATACACACCTATGGCAAAGTTTAATTCATAAATCAGGCACAGAAAGAGATGAAGAATAACGAATAATAAAATAGAACATTTATAACAACATCTTATGTAATAAAAGCCTAATATGCAAATTGTCCCCTCAACCGGGAGTCTGTCCAGGGGATGGAGCTGGCCAACCACTGTGGCTCCTCTCCCTGGCCAGCCCCGCCCATTCCAGCACAGCGGCAGGCAGCTAGGGGAAGGGAGGCCCTGGCCAGCAGCCGCTAGGGACCCTACCTGTGCACAAATTTCATGCACTGGGCCTCTAGTACAGTGGGGCCTTGACTTACAAGTTTAATTCGTTCCGTGACAGGGCTCGTAACTCAAATTACTCGTATGTCAAATCTTAAAGTGAACGAGTGAGACACGTGATGCTGGGCTGATGTTGTGGCGTTCACTGTGACGTTCGCTGCGCCAACTAGTGGTGGGGTATCTGAAGCTGGCTCGTAACCCGGATTTTAGCTCGCAACTCAAAGCAAAAAATCGGCCGAGAGACGGCTCCTATCTCGAAAAACTTGTTAGTCGGGACACTCGTAAGTCAAGGCCCCACTGTACTATCATAAAAGTCATGTGGATATGGACTCTCTCCCAAAATATCTTACTGTACTGCACTCATTTTTCTTGTGATGACGTGAGATGGCACAAGGCCTGCGTGAGGAGATGAAATGAGGTGGATGACGTAGACGTAGGGCTAGGCGACTGTAAGGGTGACTTGAAAGGCTGACACCACGGTGACAGTCGGTCTGACAACCGAGATGGCCCCTAAGTGACTCACGGGCGGGGAGCATGTACACTGTGGGTACACTGGGCCCAGGGTGATTCACCTCCTGGGCGGATGGAGCAGGCCAGTGCGAGATTCTAACACGATATTCAGAAACTGCACAGTTGAAAACGGTTGAAAGTGTTTATTTCTGCCATTTTCCGTTTACTATTTCCGGACGGTGGTTGTCAGGGCTTTTATCTGTATGTCTCTTTCCTCAAAAGGAAGAGTTTGGACAGTAATTGGGTTTTAAAAAACCGCTGAGGCTGAGTGGTCCAGGCTGGTGCTGGGAGCCCCATGCAAGAAGCAGGACCACAGACATGGGTTATAAGTCCCAGGGGCTCCAGAGACAGCCCAGTGCCAGCTCTGATGCGAGAGGAAGGTGCGGCTTCACGGACAGAGAGCCTGGGCCCAGCCTTGGGCACAGAGAGATGCCGGGAGCAGGTGGCAATGACTGCGGGTTGTGAAGAGGGAGCTATACTCAGACCTCGCCTTTCACAACAATCGTCATGTAGTCATGGCGCGTATTGCGCTTACCGTTTGAATATTCACAAAAGCCGAGGGGGTGGGTACTACCATTATCCCCATTTTGCAGATATGGGGATGCAGTACCTCGCCCAGGGCACGTATCTGGTAAGAGCCAGCATTTCACCGAGGTCTGAGGCGAGGGCAGCCAGGAACTGTCTGCTCTGAGACTTCCTCAGTGGTCACAGGTCTTGAAATGTCATCATCTTGCTGCTTGGGAGTTGGGTCCCCTGAGTCCACAGAGGCTGTTATGGGGGCTAAGTCCATACTCTGGGGCTTTGGGTCCCCCAGTGAATTCCTAGAGGGCGAAGGCCAGGACGGGGACATTGTCATCAAATCTGGCCTTGCCCTTCAGAGTCGGTCCTCTCGCCGCCTGGGCAGTTTCCCTGACTTGTGGGCCCGAGGTGGGGGTGGCTTGGCGCCCCTAGAACTGCCTTCCTAATGGCACATGTGTCAGGGGGAGCCCAGGCACTGCTGTGGGGGCCACGAGAGGCAGAAGGTCGACCAACCGGGCAGTCCAGCAAGGGGCAGACCCAGCCTCTGGCTCTCCGAAATCTTGGGCCCCTTTCCACGTGGTGTTCACTTGCTGCAAAATAAATGTTTTGTGTTACAAGGAGATGGAGATAGTATCTCATCAGCCCGGCCAGTTGCGAGCGGCCTCTGCCAACCGCTCGCTCCACGCTTGGCAGGGAAGGAGCGTGGAGCGAGACAGGACCGGGCTCTGTTTGCCGAAAACATTTTCATCCGTCAAAAACCTGCCAGGGCTGCGGACGTTACATAAACCCCGACTCACACAGACGTGTACCTCGCTCTGCCTTGCGGATCTGCTGGGGAGCAGAGTTCCGTGACGCTGGAAGTGACAGCTCTCTGACATTCTGCAGACTTCTCAAAACGGCCCAGGCCTTTTCGGAACAAAGAACAACCCACACAAACGCCCGGGGTGTGCAATGTTTACAGGATCACAGACTCAGGCCCTCGCCCTGGTTACAAGGGACCCCGTGAGGTCACCTGCTTCAGGGCCTCTCCCCGTCCAGGGGGGCTGGGTGGCCTGCCGCTCTCCTGCCGGCAGATTTAGGGAGCGTGTGGCCGAGCCTCGGGCCTAACAGTGAGTTCCCTAAGGGCCAGCCCGTTTTTTCCATTGCAGAGTTTACAAGTGGGTTTGAAATGAGAGCGCCGCGTTGCTTTGCCGGGAACAAAGGTTTGCAGTGTGTTCAGTCACTAACCTAAGACACCAGAATACGTCAGGCTCCCGTCTCCCCACTCCAGCCAGTCCCCCAGCAAAAGTTCATCCAAGAACAATAATAATAACAGGATGGCTGACACTTACGCGGAGCTTCTATGTGCAAGGCATCGCTGGACTCCTCACAAAGCCAGGAGGGAGCTACCATTAGCACCATCGTTTTGCAGAGAGGAACTTTCCTATTTTCCTTGCTCTTTTTTTAAAAAAAAATATTTTTATTGATTTCAGAGAGGAAGGGAAAGGGAGAGAGAGAAACATCAATGATGAGAGAGAATCATTGATCAGCTGCCTCCTGCACACTCCCTACTGGGGATCGAGCCCGCAACCCAGGCACAACCCATTGACCGGAATCGAACCTGGGACCCTTCAGTCCGCAGGCTGGTGCTCTATCCACTGAGCCACACCAGCCAGGGCTTTTCCTTGCTCTTAAGTCAGGCAAGGTTCCCGCCTATTTCTTTGCTTCTTTTCGGATGTCCGGGTTGCCCCTCATTCTGCATGTGGACCGCGCCTCCTGTTTGCCTTCAAACAGTCCAACCCAGCGCTTTCTGTGCCTCTTTTTCCAAGACCCGTTTCTTCCTGGCTCTTTAAGTCCCGAACTTCAGCCTCCACCATGACGAGAAGAGTTCCTGTGTATGCACGGCCTTGCCTGGCTTTCTCATTGTCGTGGAGTCCCAGCTGAAAGCCTGCATCGCACAGGGGTTATGGGCGGATTCTGAAGCTCATCTGCTCAGCTTTGAATCCGGCTCTGGGGTCTGTAGCTGTGTCGCCTTGGGCAAGTTGCTCAGCCTCCCCGAGCCTTCGTTTCCTCATCCTCTTGTAAAGTAGGACTAATAATGCCCATTTCACAGGGATGTTAAGTGAGCGCATATAGAAAGTGCTTACAACTCTGTGCCTGGCACTTAGTAGGTACTACAGAGTGTATTTTATCTAACCGAAAAGACGAAGTGTCTCAAGAGCAGGAAGCTATTGTTCTTCCACAGCTGCCTAGCTAGCGAGGGACAAATAGAAAAGGCTGGATCAGCCTTTGCTGACTTGCCTGGTCTTTGGCTACTCAACAGAACGGTGGGAAGGTATATACTGACCTTGCCCGGAAAGCAGGAGGCAAACCCCAAGAAGCGTAGAAATGTTTCATTTTGCTTGATAATATCTTGTAGGTGCTTAGTAAACGCCACTGAGTCAATTCATTCTACTTAAACATCAGCAAGCTGATTAAAGAGGAGAACTCTGGCCATTTCAGTGTTTAAAGGCAGAGAAAGAGAGAGGAAGAGTTAAGAAGAGGGAAGGTGATCTCTTCCACTGCTTCGTGCCTTGGGCTCCTTTTCCCAAGTGCGTGGAGTCCAGTACCTCCGAGCCATCTCTGGGGCAGCCTTAGGACGGAAGAATGCATGGATCCAGGCTCTAGAGGAAAAACGTGGGGCTACAGCTCCAAACTGTGGCTGCTGACGTTGCTGGAAAGAGAAGCCAGAGAATGACCTTCTTACTGGTGACTTCCGCTGCAGATGGACCACGTGGCTCACGGAATCCAGATGGCTTGAACATCTCAAAGAGGCCTTGACACGTTTCTTGTGTTAGAGGACGATAAAGCCAGCCTTCTCGGTCTGGAAGGGCCCCTCGAGATTACATGCCTGGTGACCAGGCGTGTGAGACACTGACGCCTGGGAGAGAAGGGTCCATAAGAGGCATGGCTTACGGTTTTGGTCTGTTGTCTCTCAGCATCTCATCAACTGGTCCAGCGGTTACATCTAGACCAGTGGTTCTCGACCTTCCTAATGCCTCGACCCTTTAATACAGTTCCTCATGTTGTGGTGACCCCCAACCATAAAATTATGTTCGTTGCTACTTCATCACTGTAATTTTGCTACTGTTATGAATCGTCATGTAAATATCTGATATGCAGGATGTATTTTCATTGTTACAAATGGAACATAATTAAAGCATAGTGATTGATCACAAAAACAATATGTAATTATATATGTGTTTTCCGATGGTCTTAGGCGACCCCTGTGAAAGGGTCGTTCGACCCCCAGGTTGAGAACCGCTGATCTAGACATTTTGTGTTGGTTTGCTTTATTTCAGCCTTAAGTCATCCCTTCCCTCCATGGCAAGGCCCCACTGCCCTGCTCGTGGGCATTGGTAAAGGGTGCGAAGCACAGTATCTGCCCGGGCACAGTGCTTTAATCAAGGTGGAAGCCCCTTGTCAAGGGCCCAGGAGGAGCCGGACTCAATCATTGGCTCAGTATTGAACTTCTAGAGTGTCCAGTTCAGAACCACTGTCTCTTATATATATATAATTTTATTGATTTTAGAGAGGAAGGGAAAGGGAGAGAGAGATAGAAACATCAATGATGAGAAAGAATTATTGATCGGCTGCCTCCTGCACGCCCTCTACTGGGGATTGAGCCTGCAACCCGGGCATGTGCCCTGACTGGGAATCAAACCATGACCTCCTGGTTCATAGGTCGATGCTCACACCAGCCAGGACAGACCATTGTCTTAAAGAGTGTCAGCATTGATGCTCTTCTGTAAGTACTTTTGACTAATGAAGAGAAAACACTTGGTTAGGTATTATAAAAGCAAGGCCTAGGATAATGATTCATTGGATTTGTCTTTCTATATATGATGTGTTTATTTTGTTAATGAGTACGCTATAATGCTCACCAGCTTATCTAATCCTCACAACAGTCTTCTAAATTTATGGCATTTATAGATAAATATCAATATGCAGAGCGAGTATGATCCTTATTGCTGACACGGGAAAGATTATAACACAAACCAATGAATCACACGCACTCAGTCTTCCATTGCTCATATAGCATGGCAGTTGCTTACAACTAAAACAATTAGGGAAAATGTTGGTCCGTAGGAGGAGAATTCACAGTGATTCTTACCATGATGATGCTTGTGATGATAAAAATAATAATAGTAGTTAATTTTTACTATCGTGTCCTTGTCTCTGGGCTAAGCTCTTCACATGCATCATTTCAGTTATCCTACAATAGTCACAGAAAATAGGTACTATTGTTACTTTTTCACAGATGAGAAAACTGATGCACAAAGCATGTTCAGTAATTTGTCCAAGATGCAAGTTGGTTTCCATAACATTCTTTACTGTGTGATAAGTAATATTCGCTGCATATAGGCATAGGCCGTGGACACAGACAATAGTGTGGCAAAGGCTTGGGAGGGGCGAGCGCGGGGAAGAGGGGAGTCAATGGGGGGGGGGAACCAACAGAAAAAACACACAAAGCAGACATTTGTCATACTTTCCAACAATAATGATACATTTAAGAAAAAGAGAAATATTCACAATTGATCAGGAATGGAGGGTGTCTAAACCAGTGGTTCTCAACCTTAGCTGCACATTAGAATCACCTGGGAATCTTTTTAAAATCCTGATTTCTGGGCCTCATCCTCCAGAAATTGTTTCTTTGTTACTAATGTTGTGGCCCCACCCCATAACAAAGAAACAGAATTTCCGGAGGATGAGGCCCAGAAATCAGGATTTTAAAAAGATTCCCAGGTGATTCTAATGTGCAGCCAAGGTTGAGAAGCACTGGTCTAAACCAAGCTGATGCGTAATCAGAAGGGTCATGTATGGTATGCCTACTCTGTTGGCCTCTATACAAGGAGCTGTATCTACTTAATATTCTCAAAACAACCTGGCAACCTATGGGATATTTATACCTGTTTTTCTGATGAGGAAACTCATCCTAGTTCATACTCCTTATGGACAATAGGACCAAACAGAAGACCTCCAGCACGTCCGAGGCTGGTGGGGTCAGAGCCGCCTTCTGTGTTGGGTGCCCTCAGGACTTAAAACCAAATCCTCCAGGCAACGGTTAAGACATCATGGCGACATTTTTTTTGTTCGAACCTAAGCGAGAGCTGTGGAAGTTGCCAGAATTCGCTCTAACAATGCCAGCCCCTTAGAGACCTCGACACATTGTCGCTCATTTTTCCTCTCGGAAGAAGGGGAAATTCTACCGTAGAGACCAAGTGCTTGGCGCAAGTTCACAGAGCAGACAGCAGGAGAACGCGGGATCTGGGGATAAACGATACTGGACAGGGTTCCCAATCCTCATGTCAATGCTTTCTCTGTGAGACCATCCAGCCTCAGATTACTCAGTCGTTAGTTACTGCCCTTTGTGAATATCCCCAACTCCTCATCATTCTCTTTCAGGCCGCTGGCTTTCTTTCATGTCTCAGGCAGGGGCTGCTGAATGACAGGGAAGGTGGCATCCGTATCTGCCCAGGGCTGGCCTCCAGTACAGACCTGTCTTTCTCTTTCCTGTAAAACGATCTCCACATTCTTTGCTAGTGCAAAGAAGATGTGTAAAGTCGTTTTTCTCCCGACCTGGGGTGTGGGTAAATTAATCTAGCATCACAAACGCAGTCACGGCGTCAGGTGATCTGTGTGTAATGGGTTTAGGCAGTGCGTCTCCGGAGCTCAGCCTGCTCAGCATAAAAAAGGCCATAGAAATCTCGCTCTCCGTGAAATCCTCTTGCACGCAGTTCAGGAAATGTACAAGACGGTGAGAAGACAGTCGATTGATTTGAATTTCTTTTTGAAGGAAATCAATCTTACCGAGGAAAACTGTTGATTACCAACCTTCTAGCCTTGGGAGGGGAGTTATCCTGCCGTCATTAGATGTGCAATTCCAAATGCTCAGAGGAGGGTCAGGTCATTTAATAACATGTCAATATTAAGTTACCTCATAAATAATCAGAACTTCCTGCATATTTGTTGTGTAAATTGGGAAAACATCCAAATGGAGACAAATGACTTCTGTTATTGCTTAAGCCTCTGGGTCCAACGTATTGTGGGGGCCGCAGGAGTCTTGAGATTTGGAACCTTTAGCAGCGAGTAAGAAAAAAGGTCCTGAGCTAATTGACTTTTTAGAAAAAAAAAGTATTTTTATTGATTTCAGAGAGGAAGGGAGAGGGAGAGAGCGATAGAAATGTCAATGATGAGAATCATTGATCAGCTGCCTACTGCATGCCCTACACTGGGGACTGAGCCCGCAACCCAGGCACCCACCCTGGTCGGGAATCGAACCCTGACTTCCTGGTTCATAGGTCAACGTTCAACCACTGAGCCACGCCAGCAGGGCCCAACTGACTTTTGATGGTCATTTTCCCTCCCCCCTTTTCAGTTTTAAATAGATTATTTTCCTTATGTAAATAAGATCTAATAAAATCCAAAGCCATGATCAAAAGCAAAACATGTGAAATCACCAATAAGTTGGAAAACCTTCAACATGACCAGGCCAGCTTGGTGATGATCCCCAGTGGTGCTGCTGTGGTTGGGGACCAAACTGCAAGACTCCCATTCCATTCCCACAGAACTCTCATTTCAGTGAAACCTTCAATGTTTACAGGACATCTTATTTGCTGAATGAAAAATCATTTACTCTACCTTGTTAAGAGCATACAGATTCTTGGTTTGAATAAGTAAAAAATGGAACAATGGAGAGCAAAGTAGAATGAGATTTCTTTCTCCACCCTCCTTCCTATACCGACTTTCTTAGGAACCAATGCTTTCACCAAGACCTGGGTTCCAGCTAAAGCAGAAAGCTAAACTGTTTGAACACGACCACACTTTCACAGCATTTCTTTGTGAAAATCAAGTAAAAAGGTCTCTAAAGGGCGTATTTCTCCTGAAGTTCAGTACTGAGTGTTTTTGAATTTCAGGTATCATTAAGGGCCCCTTTTGTTAGCTAAAGTGATAGTAAGGATGTTGATTAAAGAGATGAGCTAACAGCTAATAGTAATTATTTTATATAGAAGTCACAGTCCTCGAATGGTCACTTAGGGGCAGGTGCTTTTCACTAAGTATTGAGGAGGACTGAAGTTTTGCCACCCCAAAATATGGAATATTGATTTTAAGCTGGTGAAAGAAGAGGAAGAAGAAGAAAAGAAAAAGCTTAGAATCTTTGACACTCCCCCTTTCTGCCTAAAGCAGCGGTTCTCAACCTGTGGGTCGCCACCCCATTTGGCAGTCGAACGACCCTTTCACGGGGGTCGCCTAAGACCATGCTGCATATCAGATATTTACATTGCAATTCATAACAGTAGCAATATTACAGTTATGAAGTAGCAACGAAAATAATTTTATGGTTGGGTCACAACCTGAGGAACTGTATTTAAAGGGCCAGAAGGTTGAGAACCACTGGCCTAAAGGAATTCAGATAGAAAAACCTGCTGCAGGAAGGCATCCTTAGTAATGTCACCTGAGCACCTATGAATTAAAAGGGGGCGGATAGGAAGAAATCTAGCAAAGCCTGGTTGGTCAAACTCCCTTCTGGATCCCACTGGCCTGGGTTGCCCAGAAAGAACTGGTTTGCCCATTGTTGCCCACCTGTGGATTGCCCGCGTTCCTTGTGAAATCCCACCCTCCTGCCCCACCCTCCCCTTCTCTTTTATCCAAAATGGCACATAAACCTCACTTGCCTAATGTGTCTTTGGGTCTCATATCTCATGGCGCCGCTGCATGTGGATCCCTAATAAACTTTGGACATTTTCTCCTCTTGGTCTGTCTGTTCAATTGATTGGCTCAGGTAGAACTTAGGTGAGAAGGAAGTAGTTTCTTACAACTCCCCGCATATCATATTTATGCTTCACGACAACCTTTTAAATAGAAATCATTTTTTCCCTTTTTCTGTTTGAACCACTGAGGTTCGGTGACATCAAATAACTTGGGGCGGGTCCAAGGACGAGCTGGTTAGACTCTGGGCCCAAAGGCCACGCTGGTTTCACCGGGACAGAGGCTCACTCCCAGCGTAAGTTCTGCCGCCAGTGTGGCGCGACTGTGTAGGCAGGAGGGTAGGTTGTGGAACCAGGAAGAAACGAAACATGGAAAGTAATGAAAAGGCGACGGAACCATAGCGGCGGGAAGCTGGAGCCGCGAGACAGCCACCAGGTAAGAGTGGAGAGAGACAGATCGGGGTGGGGGGCCGGGGAGAGATGAACCGAAGACCTTACATGCAGAGATGCATCGCCCATGGACACAGACAAGTGTGGTGAAGGCCTGGGGCAGGGCGGGGGCGGGGTGATGGGGGGCAAAGGGTGGGGGGAGTGGAAGACATTTGTAATACTGTCAACAATTTAAAAAAAACGAGTGGAGAGAACAGACAGGTCGGGAGCGCCGCCGAGGACTTAGGGGCGGGGCCTGGGCGGGGCGCCGGGGGACGTGCGGACCCTTGCGGACCGCTCCACTGCCGGTCTCCGGGGGCCTTAATGGGGGAGGAGAGTGAGTGCAATCTCCGGGAGCTGCTGAGGCACCTCCTTCTCACCTGCCCTAAACTAAAGCAGAGAATTCACTCCTTTTACTGGAGGGGAGCTCTTGTAGACAAGCAGGAAGGGGACTGGAGGTGGCCCTGCACATGGTGCGCCCCCCCCGCATATTGGTACGTCCCGTCCCCGCCGTGGCTCTGGCGGCTGCGCGCGCATCCTCTGGCGGGGCGGGGCGGCCTGGTGGCGCGCTCCCGGGCCCGGGGTCACGCGCCCCGGGCCGAGGCCTGGCGGGCGGCGCGGGGGGGGGTCCCCGCCCTAACTTCGCCGGCCCTCCCTCGGGGCCGGGGGGGCGGGGGGGGGGGGAAGGGGAGGTGGGGGACAGGCGCCTCCCCGGCCCCGACTGGGGGGGGGAGGCC